>NC_079507.1:63186143-63378643 GCF_030052815.1 Hevea brasiliensis | reverse complement strand
GTGTTCTGATTAATTGTTCTGGAGTTTTTCTTTATTACGTTTTCTTTTCACCTCCTCCAATGTGGAACCTGATGCATTTTAGTTATCATTTTTTAGGCGTGAAGGAGTTTGAGGCAAGATGGATTGGTTGGGCTGGTGTTAATGTCCCGGATGAGATTGGCCAGAAGGCACTTACTAGAGCTTTGGCTGAAAAGGTACAATTTAATGCGTCCAGAAACATTTTGATATGAGTTTTTGTTAAATCATTCATTATTTGTGCTTTGTGATATGGATTTCTTGAGTACACAATTTCGCTTTATAACCTGCTGAACTCTCGTATCCTGCAATCATGTCAGAGGTGCATACCAGTATTCCTTGATGAAGAGATTGTTCATCAATATTATAATGGCTACTGCAACAACATGTTATGGCCTCTTTTTCATTATCTTGGACTTCCACAAGAAGATCGGCTTGCCACAACTAGAAGTTTTCAGTCTCAATTTGCTGCATATAAGAAGGCTAATCAAATGTTTGCTGATGTAGTGAATAAGCACTATGAAGAGGGTGATGTTGTTTGGTGCCATGATTACCATCTAATGTTCCTCCCGAAGTGCTTAAAAGAACACAATAGTAATATGAAAGTTGGTTGGTTTCTCCACACACCCTTTCCTTCTTCTGAAATCCATAGGACACTTCCATCTAGATCAGAGCTACTGCGTTCAGTTCTTGCTGCTGATTTAGTCGGGTAAGCTTCGCTTGAAAATGTGAAGATTCTGGATAAGTTTTACATGAATCTCAATGAATAATTTGACTTTGATTGCACTTTTTCTTCAGCCTTCTGTTACCTGCAAGGTGCAATTTTGTAGGGATTGTTCTTATTTTAACTGAGCCATTACGATTATAGTCTTTTGATCACTTTCATAGCTATCCAACAGTCTTCTATCTGTGTTATCCCAATGAATTACTAGGTTATTTGGATGCAGATTTTCATAGTTAGAAACTGACAAGGGTCTATGACATACATAGCATGAATTCTAACATGATTGTGAGGGAATGATTTTAAGTAGTTTAGATTTTCACTGTTTTTTACATTCTCTTTATTTCTTATTACTAACTCACTATGGGCGGTCCATAGAGTTTATTTGGATGCAGATGTTTATGGTTAAGAATTAGTAGTGGTTTTACATGCTGCTGTATAATATTTGGTTTAGTTGTGCCTTTCAATGTTTATTGGTGAATTAGATTACATATCCCTGTTGCCTCAATGGTTTTCTTTGGCTGCATCGACGTTGTGTCTTTGATGATGACGACCTTGTGCGTACACCTCAAAATTTGTTAAGGGGCTGATGAAGTAACCTCCTACCTTGTTCCTTTTTGAAACATGGATACTTGCTCTGTAAATAGGCATAGTTGATTAATTTAATCACTTTTCAGCAGAAAGACTGAATGGAGAGGGCAATTTAATCACTTGTACTTTTGTTTTTATTGTCTTGTCTCAATCTCTCTCACTCTTTTTCATATTTGTAAATCAGCCTAAATATGTTCTTACACTGAACGTTGAGCATATCCAAGCTAATTGGTGACGAATATGACCTTTAGCTCTAGGATGATTTGGGTGATACAATGATTAGTAAGTAGCCTTCAATCAGTTAGAATGGAGGAAAAGAATCTATATAGGTGATCGTTACTAGATTGAGATTAAGGCTTAGTTGAGTTGAGCTGTAGGTCATATTCATATGAATTTTCTTATCTTTATTGTCTTTGGCTGCATCCATTATTTTTTCAGATTGTGTTGATATTATTTGTAAGCAGATCCACTTATCGCTTGTGTCAGTGCTTTGATTGCGATTTAAACTGTATAGCAATTTTAAGTATCACACATTGGTTAGGTATGTACCATGTACTCTTATAAAAACTTGAGCGAGCAATTGAAGGTGTAGTGGAATCGTTGGGTTGGGCAATAGGCAATTTCAATTTTAATTAACTTAGGTGTCATGCATCACATGCAACCATTTTTCAAATTCTACGTTAACAATTAACAAACCCAACACAATGTTACAGCTTTTGTAATACCAATTGTTCACTTAGCCTGTTTTGCTATTAGGAAACTTAAAGATGAAGAACAAACCTTAATTAATCTAAACTAGGTTTAGGGAGTTTACCTGATGGGTCCTCCTCCCTTAAGCTAGCTTGTGGGGGTGAGTCAAGTCCAGTTTATTTTATCTACATGGTATCAAAGCCTCCCTAACTGTTGTTTGAGCCTCCCATAAATATTTCATGCTCCATGTGTTAGCCATGGGTGTGAGGGAGTGTGTTAAATATCCCACATCGATTAGGTATGTGGATAATGTATCTCTTATAAAAACTTGGGCACTTTTCCTCTCTTGAGCTAGCTTTTGGGGTGAGTTAGGCCGGTTCATTTTCTCTATAGACGACGACGACCACAACAACTAGGCCTTAACCCAAGCTAGTTGGGGTTGGCTAGCTAGTTGTCTCTATGTTGTAATGTGTGAAATTAGGCATAACTCATTCTCATAAGTACCTAATAATTTAGAGCCACGTGCAGGTTCAATAAGCAATTAACCATGATCATCTTGTGAGCAACCAGTGTCTGCCTCATAACCAAAACCAGTTCTTTTGCAGAACCATGAGCATTTATTATGTTTTTCATTTTTCAAGGACATGCAATTGTTTGTTAATTCCAGATATTGTTGGCAAATAAGGAGCTTTTGGACTTATGTGAGTCACATTAGACATTAAATTTTCAATAAGCAATAAAAAATGATCATCTAGTAAGCAACCAGAGTCTTCTTCTTCATACCCTAGACCAGCTTTTTGGTTGAAACCATGAGCATTTATTATGTATTTAAATTATTTAAAGTCTTTTTTTTTTTGCAATTTCCAGAATATTACTCATTGTATCCAGTAGTCTTATAAAATAGAGGATAGTGACACTTAGAAGAACTGGAGGTGTCACATGATTAACATGGGAATTAATGAGGCTTTGTCTGCTTCTGCTTCTTCTTTTTAATGCCATTGTAAATTAAAATACAATAGCAAAAAAAAAAAAAAAAATGGCAAAAAGAGTAAGCTTGCCAAATAAGGCCCACGTAAACCTAAATTTGTGTGCGTACATATCTTCATATGTGTATTCTTTTTCTTATCTTTGATACAATTGAATGCTTGATCCCATTCTACTGGTGTTACAATTAAAGGGAGAATTCGATGAAACATGCATGCATACCTATTATTTAAAGGATTCTGCAGAGACAACAGGATCATGTTAATTACTCCTTCAATACTTCTTATGGGTGGATGATGCATTCTTTTTCTTTTGATATGATGATTCCAGTTAATTTAGTTCTATCTATTGAACTTTTTGGTTTGATGTGGTTAGAGGGTTACTCTCTTTTTTTTTTTTTTTTTTTTTTTTTTTTTTGTAGTTTTAGTTTTCAGAACTTACTCCTTTTAGTGTCGATGACTCACATATGAAAATTTTTATGAGTACTGGGGAGGGCATTTGTTTCAAAGCAGTAAAGGAGAATACTAATGCAGTATAGGAAGCTTAGAGTTATATTTAAGAACTTTAATTATTATACAACTCAACTCAACTCAACTCAACTAAGCCTTTATCCCGAAAATTTGGGGTCGGCTATATGGATTCGCTTTCTTCACTCTGAACGATTTTGGGTTAAATCCTCAGAAATGTGTAATGCTTCTAGGTCATGTTGTACTATTCTCCTCCAAGTCAATTTAGGTCTACCCCTTTTTTTCTTTCTATCCTCTAACCTAATGTGCTCTACTCGTCTAACTGGAGCCTCCGTATGTCTACGTTCACATGACCAAACCACCTCAATCTCCCTTCTCTCAACTTATCTTCAATTGGCACCATTCCTACCTTTTCTCTAATACTCTCATTACGGACTTTATCTAGTCTAGTATGGCCACTCATCCACCTTAACATTCTCATTTCTGCAACTCTTATCTTAGATGCATACGACTCTTTCAGTGCTCAACACTCACTACCATATAATATAGCCGGTCGTATGGCTGTACAGTAAAATTTTCCTTTCAATTTATTGGGAAACTTACGATCACATAAAACTCCCGTGGCACGTCTCCACTTCAACCATCCGACTTTAATCCTATGACTAACATCTTCCTAACATCCCCCATCTACTTGAAGGACTGAGCCTAGATATTTAAAGTGATTACTTTAGGGCAGTATCACTCCATTCAAACTAACTCCTTCCCTATCACCAATTTGGCCTTCACTGAACTTGCAATGCATGTATTCTGTCTTCGTTCTACTTAACTTAAAACCCTTTGACTCTAGAGTACTTCTCCAAAGTTCTAGCTTTCTATTGACTCCTTCTCGTGTCTCATCTAGCAGAACAATATCATCCGCAAACATCATGTACCAAGGAATACTCTCTTGTATATGTTTCGTCAGTTCATCTAAAACTAATGTAAAAAGGTAAGGGCTTATGGCTGATCCTTGGTGTAATCCAATTGAGATTGGAAAATCTCTTGTGTCCCCTCCCACTGTGCGCACAATAGTAGTTGCTCCTTCATACATATCTTTCAATACTTGTATGTACCTAATAGATACCCTCTTTTGTTCTAACACATTCCATAAGACCTCTCTTGGAATACTATCATAAGCCTTCTCCAAATCAATAAAAACCATGTGTAGATCTTTCTTCACATCTCTATATTTCTCCATTAAGCTTCTAATGAGAAAGATCGCTTCCATAGTTGATCGACCGGGCATGAAACCAAATTGATTGAGAGAGATAGAAGTATCATGACGTAGTCGATGCTCCACAACTCTCTCCCACAACTTCATAGTATGGCTCATGAGTTTAATTCCCCTATAGTTTGAGCAACTCTGTATGTATCTCTTATTTTTAAAAATAGGTACTAAAATACTCTTCCTCCATTCATCAGGCATTTTCTTTGAGTTTAGAATCTTGTTAAATAATTTAGTTAACCATGCCACTCCCATATCTCCTAAATACTTCCACACTTTAATTGGTATTTCATCGGGTCCACAGGCTTTACCCACTTTCATTCTCTTAAGTGCTTCCTTTACTTCTAAAGATCTAATCCTTCTAGTATAATTCACATTCTTTTCTATTGTTCTATAATCTATATTCACGCTATTACCATTTTGACTATTATTAAAGAGATCATTAAAATAATTTCTCCATCTTTCTTTAATGTCCTCATCTTTCACCAATACTTTTCCTTTTTTATCCTTAATGCACCTAACTTGATTGAGATCTTGACATTTCCTTTCTCTTCTCCTTGTTAATCTATAAATATCTTTCTCCCCTTCTTTAGTTCCAAGTTTCTCATATAACTTTTCAAAGGCCTGTGCTCTTGCTTGACTAGCTGCCTTTTTTGCCTATTTCTTTGCTATCTTGTACTGTTCATATGCCTCATTATTATCACATTTTGGTAATTTCTTATACCATTTCCTTTTTCTCTTCACTGCCTTTTGTACTTCCTCATTCCACCAATATCTCTCTTTTGAGGGTGGTCCATGTCCTTTAGACTCTCCAAGTACTTTTCTAGCTACTTTTCTAATCTTTGATGACATCTGTATCCACATATCATTGGCCTCCATATCCAGCTTCTATACTTTGGACTCGAGAAGCTCATTTTTGAACTTCACTTGCTTTACTCCTTTTAACTCCCACCACTTTGTTCGAGCTACACTATTTTTTCTGACCTTACTTGAATTGTTCCTAAACTTGACATCCAAGACTACCAACCGATGTTGACTTGTTAAAGCCTCTCCTGGAATGACCTTGCAATCCTTGCATAGAGCTCTATTTGTCTTCCTAGTTAAGAGGAAGTCGATTTGGCTTCTATGTTGCCCACTTTTGAAAGTCACTAAATGTGACTCTCTTTTTATAAAGTAGGTATTTGCTAGTATTAGGTCGTATGCTATAGCAAAATCCAGGATGCTTTTTCCCTCCTCATTTCGACTGCCAAAACTAAAACCTCCATGAACATTATCATAACCTTGTCTATCACTTCCTACATGCCCATTCAAATCTCCACCGATGAAAACATTCTCTTCATTCGGTATGCTTTGCATTAAATCATCCATATCTTCTCAAAACCTTTGTTTACTCTCACTGTCTAGTCCTATTTGGGGGCATAAGCACTAACTATATTTATTGTTTCTCCTTCTAGTATTAGCTTTAATAGTATAATTCTATCTCCTACTCTTTTCACAGCTATTACTGCGTTTTTCAATGTCCTGTCTATGATTATGCCCACTCCGTTCTTGTTTCTCTCCTTTCCGGTAAACCACAGTTTGTACCCTGAATTACCCACTTACTTACTTTTCTCTCCTACCCATTTAGTCTCCTGAATGCAAGCAATATTCACCCTTCTCCTTTCCAAGGTATCCACAATCTCCATTAATTTTCCTGTAAGTGATCCAACATTCCAAGTACCAACCCTGATCCTCCTCCTATCCTGCTCCTTCCTAATTGGTCTCCTTTTATGATATCTTCTATTGTTTTCTATGTCTATCTTGTGTTCTGTTCCACTATTTGTTCTACTATCTATCCTATGGACTAACTTCTTTACCCACACCCGTCCATGATGTGGGAACCCTTGCTCACCTAACACCACACCCAGGCGCCGGCATGGCGCGTCGCTTTCAGTGAACGCCCTACATCCTTGCATATTTCTCACTACACCCGGACTCCGATGTAGCTCGTCGTTAGTAGAGGACGCCCCAACGTTTATATCATTTGAATCCATATCATAGAGTGTGACGAAATTTTTACGCTAGTTGTCACCTACCGCAACCCTCCTCCTTTATCCGGGCTTGGTACCGGCTAAGCGCAAACTACTTAGGCGGAGTTTAAGAACTTTAATTATTATAAAATTAGGAAATTTAAAGAGTTTATATTGTTTAAGAATTTTATTATTATTAGGTCTATTATTTTCTAATTTATCTTATTTAGTATTCCTAATTAGAGGTGAATTAGGCTTTCTATTCCTAATTTAATTAGGGTTGTAAACTCTATAAATAGGGCTAAATCTCCTATTATTTTTAGCTTTGGACTGTGATTATTATTGAGATTAACAAAATTGTTGAGAATTAGTTCAATTTTTCAAGGATTAGTCTGTATTTTGTTCTTTGTTTCTCTTTGTTCTACATCAAATGCAGTATGTATTGAATATACTTTTATTTTTTGGCTAGAATTCTCATTCTTAATTACTAAATTGTAAATATAAATGCTAAAATTATTGTTCCTGTTGAGTTTTTAGAAAGAAAGAAAAAAAGGGAGAGAAATGGAGAGAATTGGAATGAACCTCAAAGGATTACATTTTCATTTACTTGTACTTGGCATAATACATAAGAGTCCATATTTATAATGGAAGATACAAGATATATGGCATTCCTTAAATCACTCCTTAATACAAGCACTAATTAAGCTAATTAATCACATGATTTTTTGATAAGCATATCCCATAAATTAAAGTAAAATCTCATCAATTCCAACAATTCCTATAATTAAATATAATTGAAAGTTTGAACCATGATTTATCTCTGGAAATGAATTGGTTCTGTTTTGATATTCAGCCGGAGGATTTGACCAGCAGAATTGCATGGCCTTTTATGACTTACCTGCTGTGGCCCACGGAGGAAGATTTATACCTTCATCATGGACAGTGGGTGAGGTCATTAAATGGTTGTGATTCCACAACTAGAAATGTAACAAGTGCAACTTGTTTGAGGGATAAGTCTACAAAAGATCTGCATCAAGAACTTTAGGATGAGGTCTCTTGATATTTATCTGGACTAGCTCCCCTAGTGCTGTTGCCCTGCTGATGTTCTTCAAGTTTTTGCAGATTGTATGCCATTTTCTACTAGTTTTATTTGATGGTCTCGCGTAGATATTTCCAGTTGGATTAATTATGTTGATTTGTTAATAAAATTTATTTGCTAATAAAAAAATTATTAGAAAATCATTCTTGCTGTAGTTTTGAACCTTACCTATATAATTTTTTGTACATGCAATACTATAATTTGTTTGATTCTTTTCTCCAGATTTCACACCTATGACTATGCAAGGCATTTTGTTAGTTCTTGTACTCGTATTCTTGAACTGGAGGGCACACCTGAAGGAGTTGAGGATCAAGGGAGGCTGACTCGAGTTGCTGCTGTATGTTTGAGTAGATCCTTGCATCGTTTCTCAGATTCACTCCTTACTTTTGGTGTTGCATCAAGCATGTTAAAACTAAACAGTTTCCACATTGAACAGATATATAATTATTTTTGTTGCATTAATTATGGCCCCCTTTCTTTTACACTGCCAGTTCCCTATAGGGATAGATTCTGATCGTTTCATAAGAGCACTAGAGGCCCCGCAAGTCCAGGATCATATCAAAGATTTGAAAGAAAGATTTGCTGGCCGAAAGGTAGATACAGTCTATACTTCATGATGTTTCTCCTAGTTTACCATTTCCATTGTTTTTCAATATACATGTCAAGGTTCTCTTTTTTATTGGTTATCTAGTACTGATATTTTTCTTAATTAATAGGTAATGTTAGGTGTTGATCGCCTTGATATGATTAAAGGAATTCCACAAAAGATACTTGCATTTGAAAAATTTCTTGAGGAAAACTCTCTTTGGCGTGATAAAGTTGTTCTGCTGCAGATTGCAGTGCCAACACGTACTGATGTTCCTGAGTGTATGTTTCCTAACATGCTTGTCTTCCCTGGGTGTTATTGTTATTATGTTGTTTGCATAAGAATCAGTTGTTCTTTGGGCTTAATTTTGTTTATGAAGCTTGAAGATATAACTTGCCTAAATAATAGTAGCTGAAAAAAAAGGATGTATTTGTGTGTATGGAATTTTGGTCAAAGGTCAATGCAAGTATTTCTGCTTGCATAGTAGGATGTACTTGTCACTTTGAGATTGTAACTTTGAGTACTATGTAGCCTTGCATCACTTGTTTAAATATGGATTTTTTTTTTCTTTAAAGAAAATTTTGTATCAATTCTTGTTTTTTTATACTACTCAGATCAAAAACTTACAAGTCAAGTTCATGAAATTGTTGGGCGCATAAATGGTAGATTTGGAACATTGACTGCTGTTCCAATACATCATTTGGTATGTTTTGGACTGCTCAACTTGTTTCTTGATTATGAATTGTCCATTATATATATTCTTAACTTTACAAAATGTATTTCAATGCTAAACTCATCTTTTTAATTTCCTGATGATTTGATCTTGATATTACTATCAGCAAAGGGATAATGGAAGTTTCCTAAATCTGTCATTTTTTCATGCGCCTACAGGATCGCTCTCTTGACTTTCATGCCTTGTGTGCAGTGTATGCTGTTACCGGTACTATTCTACATGCCCCAACTTCCATGTCTCATGTTTCTTTCCCCTTCTAAATTGCTTTCAAGAAAGCCCCCTCTTTTTTATAAATTGAAAATCAATTTTTATTATTACTTCTTTAAATTTATAGAGGCATATTAGTTCTTTACCTTCATTTCTCAGATAATATTCACAGAAACACTTGCAATGAAATAATAAACAGAAGATGTTGATAATGATGCTATAATCAACATCTGAATATTCAAGTTGTTACCTTAATGCATTTGCATTAGTTAGAATCAAGTTTATTTTTTTGGAAGAGAAGGAATAATCATTCAAAATAGGCTTTATAGACTGAGCACTTCTAGAATGAAGTGGTCATATGCATGATACTAGTATTTCCTGGATGTTTCTACATGTATCATGTATGTGAACAATGGCTAGGCAGGGTGATCATGAGCAAAATTATGGGAAGAGCAATATGTCTTATTTGATGATATCGAGTGTGACTATAGAATATTAAAAAGGTTTGTGATATTAAATTTAAATTACATATACACTGTCATTTCTG
The DNA here is from genome assembly GCF_030052815.1 of Hevea brasiliensis. Taxonomy (NCBI): domain Eukaryota; kingdom Viridiplantae; phylum Streptophyta; class Magnoliopsida; order Malpighiales; family Euphorbiaceae; genus Hevea; species Hevea brasiliensis. The sequence goes on along the minus strand of NC_079507.1, from coordinate 63,368,730 downwards.
TACAGCATCCTTTGTTCATGAACTGCTTCATCAATCTACCAATATTAAATTGCAGTCATATCCATTGTCCATATGTTTATTTCGTTGCACTTATCCTTACCTTTGCTGCTGTTTGGTTCTTTGAAATGATGGATTGCATGGTGAATTATATTCATGGTCGCTAGACTGTGCACTTAGTTTCAATTTGGTCATAAATCTTTATTTATTTATTTAATTTTTTTTTAATTTGGTCTTTAAACTTCAATTTAATCTTAAAAAAATCATAGTGACCATAATTTAGTGACAGACCCTTCGGAAAGTTGACTAGGCTGCCATATTTGAGAGAGCAAAGGGAGAAAGTGGAGAAAACAGAAAAATTGAGGGTAGCCACATTAATAAAAATTGAAGTTTGATGAACAGATTAATACAAATTGCAGATTTGAGCGTCAATTGAAATTAAGTACAAGTTTCAGTGACCACGGATGTAATTTAGCCCACTGAGCAGGGCTTTTATGTTCATGTCTAACATTTTGGGGGCTGCATTCTTCTTTCTAAAATAATGGTTCTCTGCAATAATCTAAGATGAGGATGTACCAGTTGAGACTGAAGTAGTCAATGGCCGAAGTGTTATATTGAAAGCTTGTCAATTTCAACTACACTAATGTAAAGTTGTTACAAAGTTTTCCGGCTTCTCTTGAAATTTGGGTTCTGGAATTGTCTGAAGTTTGACAATCTTAACCAAAGTTTGATTAACTATCAGTTCTTGCATGTAGTAGGTATTCTCGTATAAGTTGTTGATAATGACATGAATATATAAGAAATCTGGTCACCTGTTTTTGGCATATGCTTCATGGTTCTTCCACTTTTTGGTTCTGTCTTTTGCAGATGTTGCACTTGTAACTTCTTTGAGGGATGGAATGAATCTTGTCAGTTATGAATTTGTGGCATGCCAAGATTCAAAGAAAGGCGTTCTCATTCTTAGTGAGGTAATGACATGTTAGTTAAACATGCTACTTTCTTCTTTTTCTTCGCCATCTGTGGTATTGCCTATATTTTGCATAGAAGTGTATGAATGACATTCTGTTGAATCTTCTTGATATCTAAGTTGATTTTATTTTTATGTCCATTTGATGAATCTCATCTTTCCGCTTAAAGATTTTGCATTCCATGATTGGAATCAGATTCACTGATATTGGCTTATATAACTGTAAAAAGAACTTGCAGAAGCACTATCAACATTTATTTTTGTGAAAATAAGTTAAGGTTAGTAAGTAGTGGATTTTTCTCTTCACACCAGATTGTGGACAACGAACTTCAACTTTGACAATATCTTACAAATGCAACTAACCATGATTAGGTAAACTTGAAAAAAAAAAATGGAAGATTTTATTTCCTTTGCAACTTTTTGAACATTTAGAGGTGAAGAACACTATTTCCAAATTTGTAATTAAAGGAGAAATTCAGAAGCTACAGATTATGATTTTGTGATTTGCAGCACATGATTCGATTTGATTTGTGAAGAACTTTTGTCTTGTAATGCATTTGTGTATATATGTTGTAGTTTGCAGGAGCAGCACAGTCTCTGGGTGCTGGAGCGATCCTTGTGAACCCTTGGAATATCACCGAAGTTGCTGATTCGATACGCCAAGCTTTGACTATGTCATGTGAGGAGAGGGAGAAGCGACATCGGCATAATTTTACACATGTGACAACCCACACTGCTCAAGAATGGGCTGAAACTTTTGTGAGGTAGACATAAAGTTGTTTTTAAAATTAAAATGGACATGGTAACCACTTGGTTTGCAGTGATGTATTACTTTAAACTTGTATCTTAACCCTATTTTTACTTGAATCTTCAACAAAAAAGACCCTAAGTACAGAAATTTTTGGCTTATAAAATTTTGTAGACCAAGATGGTCGCAATTTTTCACCTTCTATCGTTAATCATGACTCATGAGGCTTGGATGAACAATTATGTGCTGGAGATGTTTAATGGGTTTGTAATCTAATAGCAACATTAAATTCAGGTCTCCTTTTAAAGTTAATTTGTTACCAAAAAAAAAAAAAATTTCAAGTCTCCTTTTCGAGTTAATTTGTTACAAAAACAAATCATCTTTACTGTCCTTTCACATATTTGATCTTCTTTGATATGGAGTGTTTCACAGCTTCCTAATTGGTTCAAAAGCCTTGCTTCAGGCAACCTGCAAGTATTAAAGACATTGGAGAAATTATGTTTGGGTGAACTTTATTAATTAAAATATTATGGTTATTATGATTGTTGCGATACCTTTAACTGTTATTTATTTTGTTCAATTACTTGTAAAGATAGACCTTATTAGAAGATCTGGCATGTTCTGTATGTGTGTGAGTGTGGATATAATTAATGTATGTGAAAATCTGCATTTCATCAGCTTATTCTGGAGAATTGTTGGTCAAGCTAAAAATGTTCTTCCAAGAAGGAATATATTCACATGTATTAGTAACATTATTTTTTTATAGTTTTATAAATGTTTGTATTTTTTGATTAAAAAGCCAACCGTTGGACATTCTATTCAGATAAATCAGTAATGTCAAAGTTTACATTCATCAGATATCGGTGTCCAGTGAGTATGCCATCAATATGTGTCAAACTCATTCACAAATTATATTAAGGTAAAGTTTGATTCGGATGAATTGAGTGAATAAAAAAGCCTCTGAATATGAGGATATGAAATTTGAAGTGCATGATCTGCATGAATAAAATATTGCGTCTAATGCTTGTATAATTTAGTCCCCTCCCTTTTCATATGTTGCTAGCATAGTTTGTTAATTTGAGTAAATGCTATTGTGAAATATGAGCACTTCAGTTCATGTATGTAATTGTTGTTATTGTCTTGTAACAACCAAATTTGCTTCAATTGTCACAGTGAACTAAATGATACAGTAATTGAGGCTCAGCTAAGGACAAGGCAAGTTCCACCTATTCTTCCAGAAGAAGATGCAATTAAACGTTATCTGCAGTCTAATAATCGGTTGCTCTTACTGGTATGTTCTGTTTGATTTAGAACTTATAGTTTATGCTTCTGGGCTAAGAACAGGAAATCCTATGAGTAGGTACCTACAGGGTATAATCTTGTTGCTAGCAAAATGACATATCAACTCATCTGTGTGCTTTTTACATCTATCTTCATTGAAGTAAAATACTAGAATCTAAGTACAACTTTCTTCAATATAACAGTTAAATAATATCATAAGTTAAAAGTTGCATTTTTTTTTTATTATTTTTATTTACTAATGCAATTAAGGAGGAGGGTCAAATTTCAAGGAAAACCTCACACATACATTTTTTAAGAGAAGGCTTCAACTAGCCTCTCAAATAGCAAAATCCAATCCACCCTTCTTATGCTTTCTGCTATCCTAGTTATGTGTATTCCATCCTTTAAACCTCACACTAAAGCTTTAAATTGGTCTTCACTTTACCATACTAACCCTACATATAAAATTTCATCAGTCATTTGTGTTTCATAATCAATAGCTTTTCCAAATTAAAGTATGAATATAATTAAGTGGGTTTGCCTAGTTCTGGATATCTATGCTTTTGATCTTTCCATTATGCCAATAACTCTGAAAATCTGTGGGACAGTTTCGTTTCACATTTTAGGGTTTTGAGGGAATGAGAGCCAGCTTCTGTGCAGCAGCTTATATAATTTATGGCTTCAGCCCAGTGTCCATCTTTTCATGGGTTCTGCAAATGAATTTTCTGTAATTGCTTTCCTCATTTATGGTGTTTAAACTACAGGGATTCAATGCAACATTGACTGAACCAGTAGACACTGCACGGAGAAGAGTTGATCAAATTAAAGAAATGGAACTTAAGTTGCACCCAGAGTTGAAAGAAATATTGGTAGCACTATGCAGTGATCCAAAGACAACCATTGTTGTTCTAAGTGGGAGTGACAGAAATGTCTTAGATGAGGTATTTTTTCTTATTTTCTCATCTATATTTTTCTTCCTAACCATATTTTTTAATATTTACCAGAGATTTTTTATCCCTTTTTTTTTCCTTCCACAGAACTTCGGTGAGTTTGACATGTGGTTGGCAGCAGAACATGGAATGTTTTTACGCCTTACCAAGGGAGAATGGATGACAACAATGCCAGAACACTCAAACATGGAATGGGTTGACAGTGTGAAGGTGCTTCTATAGAAATTGCTATCATTTTCAATTCTGCATCCTTGCCTCTAAAAGAATTATGTGACCCTTTTGACTTGTTTTCAGCATGTTTTTGAGTACTTCACAGAACGGACACCCAGATCACATTTTGAACTTCGTGAAACATCACTTGTGTGGAATTACAAGTATGCAGGTACTTGATTGTTTTGGAGGGTTTACTAGGCCTTTTTTTTTTTTTTTGCTATTTATGTCTTTCCTTCCTCTCTCAATGTCTATCCTCATCATATTATGGTTTTAGATGTTGAATTTGGAAGACTTCAAGCTAGGGATATGTTGCAGCATCTCTGGACAGGCCCAATTTCTAATGCATCTGTTGATGTCGTCCAAGGTAGCCGATCAGTTGAGGTTAGAGCAGTTGGTGTTACAAAGGTAAAATGAAACTTTGATACGCTTAAAAACGTTTTATATAACCTGATTTTATTCTTTTAATTGAATTAATATGAAAGTTTTTGGTCTCTATATTTGACTGTTTCATGACTATTCAGGGTGCTGCTATTGATAGAATACTGGGAGAGATTGTTCACAGTAAATCCATGACATCACCAATTGATTATGTCCTGTGTATTGGGCATTTTCTGGCAAAGGTAATTTAACTTCTTTGACAACATGGCACACTTTTAGCTTGTTCTTGGTATTAACTGCCAACCTGGACAGATAAAAGCTAGTATTAAAAAACAGCGTATCTGCCATTTCATACAGAATTTCATTACACTGTTTAGGTTTTATGCTGCCTGACACAGGACAATACAGGTGTTATGGACTGCTATGGTCCAATATGCCCATTATGTAATGGCTGTAACAATTGTCACTGATATAAGGACCCAAAACTATGAATTTTATTTTTCTGCAGACAACCTTATTCTCATTTCCCACCAGTTGTAAAACCCATATAGAATGGATATGTTTTGATCAAAATGAGTTTAAGCCCATTTGAAATTTGTTTCAATGAGCTCCTAGTGGGTGCTTTAGATACAATTCGTTAAAGTGACAATTAATTTGGAAAACTAATTGTTGTGAGCGTATGGCACATATTAGCTTCAATTAGCAGCTTAATGAACCTGCAAGAAGATTCCAAACATCTATAACCATTACTGCCAGCTTTTATGACTTATGAGCTGCCTGATGGGCTTTTATGGAGTCTATCTACTCTTCAAATGATACATTCAAATTGCCATGGTGTTGATGAATTTCTCCATCCCTATGGTGTCGTAAATAAATATTGTATTTTAATATTTGATATAGGATGCACAAATCCCAAATTATGGATTACTTGCTTGTCTGATCACCTTCTTTCTCCCACAATATAAAGCTTATAATGTGGGACTCATTTGGCATTGAATTAACTTTAACTATTTGCAAAAGCCATTTGCTTGGTGTAAATACAACCTTGGGCTTGCAACCATAAGGGTGTAGGTTCATGCAACAGTGCTGACTGCCTAGTGGTAAGATGTCTCTCGATTCTGCATAGAACCTCTTTTTGTTAACATCATAATAGGATCATAGCCTTCTTTATGCTTGAAAATGCATTGTAAATTTTTCATTTGTAAGTTGGTCATCTTTAAGTTGTTAACAAAATAGACAGAGAAACAGAAAAAGCTTTATCTGATTTTATAAGCTTGTTCTTTAAGCAATGGAATCTTCCCTTGTTGCTCTTGATTAAAAATTCTTTTCCCTACTGTTTCAGGATGAAGATGTGTACACCTTCTTTGAGCCAGTGCTACCTTCTGATGGCGTAGGTATTGCAAGAACCAAGCAAACTGATGGCTTAAAGTCACCAGGGGAAAGGCGTCCTTCTTTGAAGCTTCCAGCTAGTAGAAGTGGTTCAAAATCATCTCAAGGTAAGACACAACGACCTTCCTCAAATCCTGACAAGAAACTTACCAACCATAGCAGTGGGGGTGGTCGGCGGCAGTCACCGGAAAAGATTTCATGGAATGTTCTTGATCTCAAGGGAGATAATTATTTCTCCTGTGCTGTTGGGCGAACCCGAACAAATGCTCGCTATCAACTACAATCATCTGATGATGTCGTATCTTTTCTAAAGAAACTAGCCAATGCATCTTCTTGAGACAAATGTTGCCAGTTACAAGATTCTCATCTCCCGTTTGCAGTGATGCATCCTCTCATTCAGAAACCGAAAGTTTCGAGAACCAGGCTTTGGATTTTGAAAGCATATCAGGCAACAGAGAGAGTGCTTTTAGATGTGAATGGTGTAGCATCACTAATTATTCTATGCCTACCAAAACAGGAACCTTGGTTTCACTTAATTGAAAGCATAAAATTGAGAGATTAGAATAGAACAGGATCAAACCACAGTAAAGTTCTTTGGTGAAAGATCCATAGTCTAATGCTAGTTACTTAAATTATGTTAACATGGGGATTTCTGCTTATATTCTCTTAGCAAAATGTTTTTATATCTGTGCCCTTGGGCCATTAGAAGGTGTTTCAGAAGTCACCAGGCACCAGCCCCTATGTCTATAAGATGCACCAGAGTATGCATTTCTACTTTGGAGGCCAAGCAATATCTATATGTTGAATTTTCTAATGATTTTTTTTTTTTTTTGGCTTCTTGAGCAATAGTTAACAAAGGAAGTTTTTATTTTAGCATGCGTTTCTGTTATAATCATTTGATTTTAAGGAAAAGAAATTGTAATAGCAAAAATTGCCCTTGCTAATTTATAACTTTAAATTACATTCAAACATGTATTGTAATATTCTTAATTTTTAAATTTATTATTTTATGGGTAAATATTAATATTTTATTTTATTTAAATTTTGAAAAATTATTTGAAATTTTTTGAATTTTAAAAATCGGGTTCTATTTTTGAAAAATATAAAACTTTGATGATTTTTAAAAATTAATTTAAAGATCACGTGGTAAAGCTAAAAATATATTTGAATTTTACGAATTTTTCTGAGTTTTCTAGAATTTTTTCGGAATTTTTGGGCTTTATTTTTTGTCTCAAGGCAGAGTAAAAATTTAAATTTTTGTATCTCGAATTGGATCGGCCTATTCGAATCAGGCAGGATCGGACCGATTGAATCGGACCGGCCCTTGCCCTTTTCTTCCCCTTCCTGCATCACGGGATCCACTCCCCTTCTCTCCTTGTTTTTCTCTCTCCTCCCTTCGCCCTCGCGGGCTAGCCACACCCGACCCTCCTCGATCCGGCGCACCTCCTCGCCACTCCCCCTTGCTGGCGGCCTCATTTCTTTGGCGTTGCACAAAACCACCCCTGCGTGCGTGCGCCGCTTCACCTTCCCGAGCCGATTTCGGCCAATTCGACTACCAATCGGATCGGGTCTTGTCCCAAAACACTTCTACACCTCGAGAGCTTTCCATAGACACTAAGAACACTAAAATCTATCAAGCGGTTTGCCTAATTTTTGTCTAGAAAATTTTAGTCCATTTTGACTTTCGAGCTAAATTTTTTGAAAACTGTTAACCCCATAAAAAATCCGAAAGTACCGGAGTGCTCCACTCGTCGAGAGCTATACGGTAATATCCATTTCAAATTTTTCCGACATTCAGGATTTTGTATGATGGGTTCAGGAGTATGTTTCCAGTGTGGCCAGCAAGGTCACTTTGCTAGAGAATGTCCAGTATTTAGTGAGCCACAGATGAGGTCACAAGGTTCTGTTGCAAATGTTCCTCGTCAATTGTATCCTGGTGCTTCCAGCGTGACAGATAGTCAGTTCAGTGGCCAACAGGGCTGAGGACAAGGAGGACGTGGATATGGAGGCAGGTCAGGAGGTAGAAGTCAATTTCAGGGTTCTGCAATGCAGGGTAGGGGTCAAGCTCGGGTTTTCACCTTGACTCACCAGGATGCTCAGGCTTCCAATGCAGTTGTGGCAGGTATTCTTCTAGTCTATTCCTATGAGGCTCATGTTTTGATAGATTCGGGTGCTACGCACTCATTTGTCTCCCCTGTTTTTGCCATGAGATTGGGTAGGAGCCCTACAACTTTAGAATGCCCCTTATCTGTAGCTACCCCACTTAGTGGCAACATAGATGTGGATATGGTTTTTCCAGGTAGCACAGTGGTAGTGGATGGAAAGATCCTTCCAGCAGACTCGGTTCCTCTACCAGTAATGGATGTCGATGTAATTTTGGGAATAAATTGGTTGGCAACTCATTATGCCACTTTAGACTGTAAGAACAAAATGGTATACTTTCATATACCTGGTGTGGAAGAGTTTAGCTTTAATGGTGACAGGAGTATAACTCCATATAACTTTGTGTCAGTAATTAGTGCTAGAAAAATATTGAGGCATGGGTGTCAAGGGTATTTGGCATTGGTGAGAGATACATCTGTAAAAGGTGTTAACATTAAAAATATTCCTGTTGTTAGAGAATTCATGGATGTCTTCCTTGAGGAGCTTCCAGGGTTGCCACCAAGAAGGAAAATAGAGTTCTGCATTGATGTTATGCCGGGTACAAACCCCATATCAATACCGCTTTACAAGATGGCACCAGGAGAATTAAAAGAGCTAAAGGAGCAACTACAGGAGCTTTTGGACAAGGATTTCATATGTCTGAGTACTTCACCTTGGGGCGCTCCTGTTTTATTTGTGAGAAAGAAAGATGGGTCCTTGAGGTTGTGTATTAATTATAGACAGTTAAACAAGGTGACTGTAAAGAACAAGTATCCACTTTCTCGGATCGATGATCTGTTTGATCAGCTCCAAGGGGCTAGATTCTTTTCCAAAATAGACCTACGATCAAGCTACCATCAGTTGAGAATCAGGAATGAGGATGTACCCAAGACAGCATTCAAGACAAGATATGGCCATTATGAGTTCTTGGTGATGTCTTTTGAACTCACTAATGCACCAGCGGCCTTTATGGACTAGATGAACAGGGTGTTCAGGCCATTCCTGGACAGTTTTTTCATCGTATTCATAGATGACATTTTGGTATACTCTCAGACCGAGGAAGAACATGTGTGGCATTTGAAGATGGTGTTGTAGACTTTGAGGGAGCACCAGTTATATGCCAAATTTTCAAAATGTGAGTTTTGGCTAGAAAGCATCTCATTCTTAGGACACGTGGTTTCTAGTGAAGGTATTCAAGTGGATCCCAAGAAAATTAAGGCTGTAACTGATTGGCTTAGGCCTACAACAGTTACTGAGGTGCAAAGTTTTCTGGGCCTAGCTGGCTACTATAGGTGTTTTGTGCAGAATTTCTCCAGGATAACAGCTCCCCTAACTAAGTTAACTCAGAAGAATATTCCGTTCATTTGGACAGATGATTGTGTGGAGAGCTTCCAGAAGCTTAAGAAATGTCTAACTACTACCCCTGTGTTGACATTACTGATGAGTGGTGAAGGATATACCGTGTATTATGATACCTCCAGAGTTAGCTTAGGGTGTGTTTTGATGCAGAATAGAAAAGTAATGGCTTATACTTCAAGGCAGCTAAAGAGGCATGAGCAGAACTACACCCACCCATGATTTGGAAATGGCGGCTGTAGTTTTTGTACTAAAGATCTGGAGACACCACCTGTATGGTGAAGTGTGCGAGATATACACTGATCACAAGAATTTGAAGTACATCTTCCAACAGAGGGATTTAAATTTGAGACAGAGGAGGTGGATGGAGCTTCTGAAGGACTATGATTATATCATCCAGTACCACCCGAGGAAGGCCAATGTAGTAGCAGATGCTTTGAACAGAAAATCTTCAGGCAGCTTGGCGTACATATCAGCAGAAAAAAGACCGTTTATTCAGGAAGTACATGAGTTGATGGATCAAGGTCTGATCTTAGATATTTCAGATGAGGGGGTATTATTGGCCCATTTTTCAGTGAGACCAGAACTACGAGACAGAATCAGAGTTTCCCAACATAGAGACTCACAATCGATGAAGATTATAGAAAGAGTACAGCAGGGTGAAAGTGGTGAGTTTGGATTTGCCAATGATGGCGCTCTTATGCAAGGTTCCAAGATATGTGTGCCCGACGTGGATAATCTCAGAAATGAAATCATGCGAGAGGCACACTATACACTATACAATGTCCACCCAGGCTCCACCAAGATGTACCATGATGTGAAAGATAGCTACTGGTGGAATGGCATGAAGAGAGACATAGCAGACTTTGTGTCCAAGTGCTTGACTTGTCAGAAGGTGAAGCTTGAACACCAGAGGCCGTCAGGGAAGCTGCAAGAGCTCTCTATCCCAGAATGAAAGTGGGAAATGATCACTATGGATTTTATAACTAGGTTGCCTCGTACACGCAGGGATATGATTCGATATGGATAATTGTAGATCATCTGATTAAATCAGCTCATTTCTTGCTTGTAAAAACCACATATTCTATTGCACAATACGGCCGGCTCTATGTTCGAGAAATAGTCAGATTGCATAGAGTTTCTGCTTTCATAATATCTGACAGAGGGCCCCAGTTCACTTCTAGGTTTTGGAGAAAGGTGTAAAAGGCACTTGGCTCGCAATTAAACTTTAGTACTACCTTCCACCCTCATATAAATAAGCAGTCCAAAAGGATAATCCAAACACTGGAAGACATGCTTCGCATGTGTGTTTTGGATTTTGGAGGTCAATGGGATGATCAGCTACCCTTGGTGGAGTTTGCTTACAACAAGAGTTATCATTCCAGCATCAGGATGTCACCTTATGAGGCGCTATATGGCAGAAAGTGTAGGTCTCCTCTGTGTTGGACAAAAATGGGAGAAGCAAAGGTGCATGATGTAGACTTAGTGCAATACACTTCAGAGATGGTTCCTTTAATCAGGGAACGATTGAAAACAGCTTTTAATAGGTAGAAGAGTTATGCAGATCCCAGACAAAGGGATCTAGAGTTTGCACTAGGTGATTATGTATTCCTGAAGGTTTATCCGATGAAGGGAGTCATGAGATTTGGAAAGAAGGGCAAGTTGGCACCTCGGTATATTGGACCTTTTGAGCTTACTAATAGAGTTGGAGCAGTTGCCTATCGGTTGGAGTTACCACCCATCCTTTTTCATGTTCATCCTGTATTTCACATCTCCATGCTCAGGAAATACATACATGATCCTTCTCATGTGTTACAGCTGGATATAGTAGAGCTGAAAGAAGACTTTACATTTGAGGAGCAACTTGTAGCCATAGTGGACTACCAAGTGAGGCAGCTAAGATCAAAACAGATCCCTATGATTAAGGTTTTGTGGAGGAGTCAATCAGTGAAAGAATGCACCTGGGAGTCAGAGCGGGACATACGTAGCAAGTACCCTTATTTATTCAATATGTAATTCTGTTCTTTTATTCTGCCTTGTATAAAATTCGAGCATGAATTTTCTGTAAGGGGAGAAGAATGTAACACCCCTAATTTTTAAATTTATTATTTTATGTGTAAATATTAATATTTTGTTATATTTAAATTTTGAAAAATTATTTAAAATTTTTCAGATTTTAGAAATCAGGTTCGATTTTTTGAAAATATAAAACTTTGATATTTTTAAAAATTAATTTAAAGACCATATGGCAAAACTAAAAATATATTTAGACTCTATAAATTTTTTTGAGTTTTCTAGAATTTTTTCGAAATTTTTGGGCCTCGTTTTTTGTCCCAAGGCAGAGTAAAAATTTAAATTTTTGTATCTTGAATCGGACTGGTCGAATCGAACCAGACAGGGTCGGACCAATCAAATCGGACCGGCCCCTTCCCTTTTTCTTCCGCTTCTCGCGTCGCGCGACCCCCTTCCCTTCTCTCCTCATTTTCTCTCTCCTTCCTTCACCCATCGCCGGGGAGCCACCGCCCCAGCCCTCCTCAATCGCCGGCGCACCTCCCCCGCCCCTCCCCCGCCACAGGAAATGTCGCGTGAAACCACCCCTGCGCTCGCGCGCCGCTTCACCTTCCGTGGCCTATTTCGGCCAATCCGGCCACCAATTTGATCGAGTCTTATCCCAAAACACTTCTACACCTCAAGAGCTTTCCATAGACGCTAATAACACCAAAATCCATCAAATGGTTTGCTCAATTTTTGTTCGGAAAGTTTTAGCCCATTTTGACTTTTAGGCTAGATTTTTCAAAAACCGTAAACCCCACCAAAAATCCGAGAGTATCAGAGTGCTCCACTTGTCAAGAGCTTCGTGGCAATACCCATTTCAAATTTTTTCGACACTGTTTTTTGGTGGGTCCTGCGAGACTTCACAGTATTTTTTCGAGCATTAAATGAGCTTAGAAAATTTCGTAAAAATTATATACTAACCCTCGTGTTGTGGGCTTCGCGTAGGTACCTTCAATTCGTGAAAATTCAATAGTTGCTCGGGTCTATAATTTCGGGCCGGGCAGACAGGCTACCGAAATAGTCTTCGAATTGGGTCAAGGTTATAGGCTACCCCACCGTTTTTAGACATCCCGGATGCATCTCCAGGGTCAGAATTGGCATAGGTGAGCCGGGACAGCCTTCCTCCTCCGCCCAGACGCCGCAGTGACCGCGGTTAAGTCTGTGAGTAAAATATTAATTTTAATTATAATTTCGATATTATTATATATTCAAGCATGCCCATGCATCACTTATAAATATGTATCTATGTAGTTAAACACTAGGCACGTTTTATATTACATTCATCTTTGATAAAGTGCCATGGATGTTGTTTGTAGTAATATGGAGCAGTGTGGGTGTGTTGGCGTGCGTGTGGTATGGTATTGAATAGGGACAAAACGGGTAGACATGGCTTGAGAGACATTCGTTGGGACTCGATCCTTTATGGATAAGTCGGAGTAGACACAGCTTGAGAGACACTCACCGGGACCCCGCATTTGGTTTATTAAGCGAAAATCCGGCTTGAGAGACACTCACTGGGACCCCGCATTTGGTTTATTAAGCGAAAGTCCGGCTTGAGAGACACTCGATGGTAGAGGTTGGATTAAGAGAGCTGTATAGGGGATCAGCTCCTATATATGTACTGTTTGAATAGCGTTGGGTGGGTGAGTGCTCCAAATTGCCTTTTTGCTGCTATGATGTGGTTTGTATGAAAATTATGATGATGTTGCATTCCATTCCTTATGATGCATTAGCTTTAGTTAGCTATAGAAATTGTGGTTAAAATTATTATTTTACTCTATGAGTCGAACGCTCATTCCTGTTTATCTATTTTTTCAGGCTACAGGAGGATTACTTATTGTGTAACACCCCAAAATTTTAAATTTTATGAGCATTTTTGGTATTTTAATTTTATTTAAATTTTAGGAATTTTTTTGAGATTTTTCGGATTTTAAAAACCGGGTTCAATTTTTCGAAAATATAAACTTTGATGATTTTTAAAAATTAATTTAAAGACCACGTGGCAAAACTAAAAATATATTTGGAGTCTACGTATTTTTCTGAGTTTTCTGGAATTTTTTCAGAATTTTTGGATCTCATTTTCGGTCCCGAGGCAGAGTAAAAATTCAAAATTTTGTATCTTGAATCGGACCGGCCGAATCGAACAGGACCGGATTGGACCGGTCGAATTGGACCGGCCTTTTCCTTTTTCTTCTTTCCTTCCCCGCGCGCGTCGACCTTTCTTCCTTCTCTCTCTCTTTTCTCTCTCCTCCACCGCCCATCGCCACCACCTCCCCTGCCACCCAGTAGGCCGCGCCGCCTCCCAGCCTCCCCAGCCAGCCAGCCGCGGCCTCAAACGGCCGGAAAACGCGCTAGAACTCCCTCCCTCGCGCGCGCGGCGTTTTGGCTTCCCCGATCAAAATCCGGTCGATCCGGCCACCAATTGGACCGGGTCTTGTGTCTAAAATCATCTACTCGGCGAGAGCTTTCCATAGACACCAAGAACGCCGAAATCCATCGAGCGGTTTGTCCAATTTTTGCTCGGGAAGTTTTTAGCCGATTTCGAATTTTGGGCTAGATTTCTCAAAAACCGTGAATCCCACGAGAAAACCGAGAGTACCAGAGCGCTCCACACGTCGAGAGCTTCGCGGGGATATAAATTTCAAAATTTTTCGACACCGTTTTTCGGTGGGTCCCATGGAACTTTGCAGTATTTTTTCGAGTATTAAATGAGCTTAGAAAATTCTGAAAAATTTATGTACTAACCCCCGTGTTATGGGCTTCGTGTAGGTATCCTCAATTAGCGGAAATTCGACAGTTGTCCGGGTCTGTGAATTTCCGGCCAAACAGACCCGTTACCGGAAAAGTCTCCGAATTGGATCGAGGTTTTGGCTATCCCCCTATTGTCAGACGTCCCGAGCGCGTCCCCAAAGTCGGAATCGGCAAAGGTAAACCCGAACCTTGCTTTTTCGTAATTTTCTAGTGCTTAAATAGGATTAAAAATCCATAAAATATTCGTAGTAGCTTAGAAAATTATGATTCTTTTTGCAATAGCCTAGTAATATTGCTAAGGACCGCGGGGCAAAGTTTTAGAATTTTTAGAGCTTATTTGGGTAGTTTTTGCAAAAATGGTCAATTATAGGGACTAAATTGAAATTTTACATGTTGTGATGGATGACTGATTTGATGGGCCCAAGAGGGGCTGTGTGATGTGATTGAGTTGTGGATATATGAATTGTGAATATAGAAGTGTGTTTTGAGCCCTTTTGCAGGTTGGGTAGGTCCTAGGTATAAGGGAGACTCTGCCGGATTTTCGGCACGACTTAGGACGTATTGGTCTTTTTCTTTGTTTGTATTGAGTCAAATTTATTAAATGATTGTAAAAAAATTGTCAGGTGAGCCGGGACAGCCTTCTTCCTCCGCCCAGCCGCCTCAGTGACCATCGTCAAGTCTGTGAGTAAAATATTAATTTTAATTGTAATTTCACTATTATTATATGTTCAAGCATGCCCATGCATCACTTATATGCATATATTTATGTAGTTAAACTCTAGGCACGATTTATGTTGCATTGATAATTGTTAAAGTGCCATGATGTTGTTGTGGTAATTTGGAGCAGTGTGCGTGCATTGGTGTGCGTGTGATGTGGTGTGGACTATGGACAGGACGGGTAGTCACGGCTTGAGTTCTTTGCTGGGACCCGATCCTTCGGGGGGTAGTCACGGCTTGAGTTCTTCGCTGGGACCCCCGATTTGGTTTATTAAGCGAAAGTCCGGCTTGAGTTCTTCATCGCACGAGTTGGATTTAAGAGAGTCAGATAGGGGATCAGCTCCCATATATTATGATTGATGCTACAGGGTGCGTGAGTGCTCCAAATTACCTTTTTGATGTTATGATGTGAAAATATTGTTGATATTGCATTTCACTCTACAGGGTGCATTAGTTTTAGATAGTTATAGAGATTATGGTTAAAATTAATATTTTACTCTCTGAGTCGAACGCTCACTCCTGTTCAAAAATTTTTCCAGGCCACAGGAGGATATTTTTGAGGTTAACCTGCTTTCTCCCTCGCAGGTTGATTACTAATGTTTGTATAAACTTGTTAAATCTTAGAATTTCTGCATGTGTTAGAAATGTTTATTTGATTTGGGTCTGTAAACTAAATTATTATTTTGGACCTGTAAACTTAATATTCTATGCATGTTTGATGGATCGGATGAGGGAGCTGAGCTCCCATTTATTTTTATGCTGATGAGTATGTGGAGGGTGAGCTGAGCTCCCCAATTGAGTATTTATTGTGTTTACAGGTTGGGTGAGTCGAAAACTCCCCGTTGGAAAGTCCATTTTATGGCCGGACTCTGTCCATTTGGTTTCTTGAAATTGGGCCCAAATGGGCCTTAGAATTGGGTAAATAAACAGTTAGGCTTACTACGGGCCTCGGGGGCTTTAGGCTGGCCCAGGTCCTAGTGCCGGTCCGGCCCATAGGTTGGGTCGTGACAAATGTGGTATCAGAGCTTAGGCTCCAGATTCTTAGGGAAAAATTGTCTAAGTGTTGGGAAGAGTCTACTAGGAGTCACATGCGGAAAAATAGGGTCCATATTCGTCTTGCATTGTCATCTTTGCTTCTAGTTTCTGCTTTATATATTGTGTGTAAACATGAGTCTATAGAGCTATGTAATATGCAGTTTTGAATTTTGTGGGCTAATGCTGCTGAATTTCAGGAAAATGCGTAGAAGCAGGAGAGCTGCCACTGCACCAGAACCAGATGTGCCGGACGAGGTGTCGGCACAGGATGAGGCGCCTGCCCCGAGGAGGCGGGGTAGGAGGCCTAGAGCTGCTCAAGTAGAGGAGCAGCCACCCCCAGTACAGGATCAGTCCTTTATGACACAGGGTCCCATGGACCCCATGGCAGCTACTCTCGCTGGGTTGCAGAGAACCATCGGTATGATGGCACAATATATGGTCCACCCTCCACAGCAGCAACAGTCCACCGCACCAAGAGGGGAACCTTACAAACAGATAATCAATTTTAAGAAGTTGGTGCCTGGTACTTATGATGTGTCAGACGATGCATATCGGTTTTTGGATTCCTGTAAACAGGCAGGAACAGAATTGCAGTTGACTGACAGAAGACTCATAGAGTGTATGCAGCATGTCATGGGGCCTATGCCTAGACAGTGGATGAATGACTACATATTACCTCGGATGGAGGGTTTATCATGGGCTCAGTTTGTGGAACTTTTTATCAATCGGTTTGTGCCAGAAAGCTTCAGGGATCAAAAGCAGTGGGCCTTTGAGGCCTTAAGACAGAATGGCAGGTCTGTAGATGAATATGCTACAGAATTTCTAGAACTGAGCAGGTATGCCCCTACAGCAGTAGCTACAGAAACTATGAAGGTGAAGAGATTCCTAAAGGGGCTTGACAGGAGGTATGCGAACCTGGCAATGATGTCTGATCAGTCTTTTGATGTGGTGGTTGATCGAGCTAGACAGATAGAGATTAGTTATGCTGTGGATGACAGCGTAAGGGCAAAGAAAAACAGAGCAGAGGGTTCCTCAGGTGTTCCTTCCATGGGTACTCCGGACAGTGGTGGCCAGAGTAATTACAGAGGAAAAAGTAGGAACAAGAAGAGTGGTTTTAGACACAAACCTCGAGGATTGCACCAGTGCGGATCCAGCGGTGGTCACGATTCGAGTGCAGATTCTGGTGCAGTTCAGATCCTCCTTGGCACCTTGTGCACAGTGTGGAAGAGGACATTCAGGACCTTGTTTGATGGGATCAGGAGTATGCTTCAGGTGTGGCCAACCAGGTCACTTTGCTAGAGAATGCCCCGTTTTCAGTGAGCCATAGATGGGGTCACAGGGTTCTGTTGCAAATGTTCCTCTCCAGTTGTATCCGGGTGCTTGAAGCATGGCAGTGACGATTTAGTGGCAGTAGTGGCCGAGGACAAGGGGGACGTGGATTTGGAGGCAGATCAGGAGGTAGAAGTCAGTATCAGGGTTCTGCCACTCAGGGTAGGGGTCAAGCTCGGGTTTTCACCCTGACCCACCAGGATGCTCAAGCTTCAAATGTAGTTGTGGCAAGTATTCTTCTAGTCTGTTCTTATGAGGCTCGTGTTTTGATAGATCCGGGTGCTACGCACTCATTTGTCTCCCCTGTGTTTGCCATGAGGTTGGGTAGAAACCCTACAACTTTAGAATGTCCTTTATCGGTAGCTACCCCACTTAGTGACAACATAGATGTAGATATGGTTTTTCCGGGTAGCCCAGTAGTGGTGGATGGAAAGATCCTCCCAGCAGACTTGATTCCTTTACCAGTAATGAATTTTGATGTAATCTTGGGGATGGATTGGTTGGCAACTCATTATGCCACTTTAGACTGCAGGAACAAAAAGGTGTATTTCCACATACCTGGTGTGGAAGAGTTTAGCTTTGATGGTGACAGGAGCGTGGCTCCATATAATTTGGTGTCAGCAATTATTGCTAGAAAAATGTTGAGGCGTGGATGCCAAGGGTATTTGGCATTGGTGAGAGATACATCTGTAGAAGGTGTCAGCATGGAAAATGTTCCTGTTGTCAGAGAATTTATGGATGTCTTCCTAGAGGAGCTTCCAGGGTTGCCACCAGGAAGGGAAATAGAGTTTTGCATTGATGTTGTGCCGGGTACAAACCCCATATCGATGCCACCTTAGAGGATGGCACCAGCAGAATTGAAAGAGCTGAAGGAGCAACTACAGGAGCTTTTGGACAAGGGTTTTATACGTCCGAGTACTTCACCTTGGGGCGCTCCTGTTCTATTTGTGAGAAAGAAGGATGGGTCATTGAGGTTGTGTATCGACTACAGACAGCTGAACAAGGTGACTGTCAAGAACAAGTATCCACTTCCTCGGATCGACGATCTATTTGATCAGCTCCAAGGGGCTAGATTCTTTTCCAAAATAGACCTGCGATCAGGCTACCATCAATTGAGAATCAGGAATGAGGACGTGTCCAAAACGGCTTTCAGGATAAGATATGGTCATTATGAGTTCTTGGTGATGTCTTTTGGACTCACTAATGCACCAAAGACCTTCATGGACTTGATGAGCAGGTGTTCAAGCCATTTTGGACCGTTTGTCATCGTATTCATAGATGACATTTTGTATACTCTCGGATCGAGGAGAACACGTGTGGCACTTGAGAATGGTATTGCGGACTTTGAGGAGCACGGTATATGCCAAATTTTCGAAATGTGAATTTTGGCTAGAAAGCATCTCATTCTTGGGACACGTGGTTTCAAGAGAAGGTATTCAAGTGGATCCCAAGAAAATTGAAGCTGTAACTGATTGGCTTAGGCCTACAACAGTCACTGAGGTACGAAGTTTTCTGGGTTTAGCTGGCTACTATAGGCGTTTTGTGCAAGATTTTTCCAGGATAGCGGCTCCCCTAACTAAGTTAACTCGGAAGAATGTTCCATTCATTTGGACAGATGACTGTGAGAAGAGCTTCCAGAAGCTTAAGGAGTGTCTAACCACCGCCCCTGTGTTGACACTACCTATGAGTGGTGAAGGATACACCGTGTACTGTGACGCCTCCAGAGTTGGCTTAGGGTGTGTTTTGATGCAGAGTGGAAAAGTAGTGGCTTATGCTTTAAGACAGCTGAAGAGGCATGAGCAGAACTACCCCACCCATGATTTGGAAATGGCGGCTGTAATCTTTGCACTAAAAATCTGGAGACACTACCTGTATGGTGAAGTGTGCGAGATATACACCGACCACAAGAGTTTGAAGTACATCTTCCAACAGAGGGATTTAAACTTGAGACAGAGGAGATGGATGGAGCTTTTGATAGACTATGATTGCATCATCCAGTACCACCCTGGGAAGGCCAATGTTGTAGCAGATGCTTTGAGCAAAAAATCTTCTGGTAGTTTGGCGCACATTTCAGCAGAGAAAAGACCGTTAATTCAGGAAGTACATGAGTTGATAGATCAAGGTTTAATCCTAGATCTTTCAGATGAGGGGGTATTGCTGGCTCATTTTTCAGTGAGGCCAGACTTGAGAGACAGAGTTAGAGTTTCCCAGCACAGAGACCAACAATTGATGAAGATCATAGAAAGAGTACAGCAAGGTGAAGGTGGTGAGTTTGGATTTGCCAATGATGGCGCCTTAGTGCAAGGTTCTAGGATATGTGTGCCCGATGTGGACAATCTCAAAGATGAAATCATGCGAGAGGCACACTATACCCTGTACAGTGTCCACCCAGGTTCCACCAAGATGTACCATGATGTGAAGAATAGCTATTGGTGGAATGGCATGAAGAGAGACATAGCAGACTTTGTGTCCAAGTGCTTGACTTGTCAAAAGGTGAAGTTTGAACACCAGAGACCGTCTGGTAAGCTGCAGGAGCTCCCTATCCCAGAATGGAAATGGGAAATGATTACCATGGATTTTGTGACTGGGTTGCCTCGTACCACGCGAGGATATGATTCGATATGGGTAATTGTAGACCGCTTGACCAAATCAGCTCACTTCTTACCTGTGAAGACTACATATTCTGTGGCACAGTACGCCCGGCTCTACATTCGAGAAATAGTCAGATTGCATGGAGTTCCAGCTTCCATAATATCTGACAGAGGGCCCCAGTTCACTTCTCGGTTTTGGAGAAAGTTGCAGGAGGCACTTGGCACACAGTTGAACTTGATGCGGCTTTCCACCCTCGCAGACGGGACAAGTTGAAAGGACAATCCAAACACTGGAAGACATGCTTCGCATGAGTGTTTTGGATTTTGGAGGTCAATGGGATGATCAGCTAGCTTTAGTGGAGTTTGCCTACAACAACAGTTACCATTCCAGCATAGGGATGGCACCCTATGAGGCACTATATGGAAGAAAGTGTAGGTCTCCTCTGTGTTGGACGGAAATGGGAGAAGCGAAGGTGCATGATGTAGACCTAGTGCAGTACACTTCAGAGGTAGTTCCTTTAATCAGGGAACGATTGAAAACAGCTTTCAGTAGGCAGAAGAGTTATGCAGACCCCAGACGGAGGGATGTGGAGTTTGCAGTAGGCGACTATGTATTCCTGAAGGTTTCTCCGATGAAGGGAGTCATGAGATTTGGAAAGAAGGGCAAGTTGGCACCTCGGTATATCGGACCTTTTGAGGTTACGGATAGAGTTGGAGCAGTTGCCTACCGGTTGGAGCTACCACCCAACCTTTCTCACGTTCATCCCGTGTTTCACATCTCCATGCTCAGGAAATACATTCCAGATCCTTCTCATGTACTACAGCCGGATGTGATAGAGCTAAAAGAGAACTTGACATTTGAGGAGCAGCCTGTAGCCATAGTGGACTACCAAGTGAGACAGCTGAGATCCAAACAGATCCCTAAGGTTAAGGTTTTGTGGAGGAGTCAGTCAGTGGAAGAGTGCACCTGAGAGTCAGAACGGGACATGCGTAGCAAGTACCCTTATTTGTTCAATGTATAATCATGTGTTTTATTCTGCCTTGTGTAAAAATTCGAGGACGAATTTTCTGTAAGGGGGGAAGAATGTAACACCCCAAAATTTTAAATTTTATGAGCATTTTTGATATTTTAATTTTATTTAAATTTTAGGAATTTTTTTAAGATTTTTCGGATTTTAAAAATCGGGTTCGATTTTTCGAAAATATAAACTTTGATGATTTTTAAAAATTAATTTAAAGACCACGTGGCAAAACTAAAAATATATTTGGAGTCTACGTATTTTTCTGAGTTTTCTGAAATTTTTTCGAAATTTTTGGACCTCGTTTTCGGTTTAGAGGCAGAGTAAAAATTCAAAATTTTATATCTTGAATCGGACCGGCCGAATCAAACTAGACCGGATCGGACCGGTCGAATCGGACTGGCCTTTTCCTTTTTCTTCTTTCCTTCCCCGCGCCCGTCGACCTCTCTTCCTTCTCTCTCTCTTTTCTCTCTCCTCCTGGCCCTGCCGCCGGCCAGCCACCTCCCCCTGCCACCCCAGCCGCGCGCCTCCCGCCTCCCGGCCAGTGGCGCGCTAAAGCGGCCGGCTCGCGAACTCCCTCCCTCGCGCGCGCGGCGTTTCGGCTTCCCCGGCCAAAATCCAGTCGATCTGGCCACCAATTGGACGGGGTCTTGTGTCTAAAATCATCTACTCGGCGAGAGCTTTCCATAGACACCAAGAACGCCGAAATCCATCTAGCGGTTTGTCCAATTTTTGCTCGGGAAGTTTTTAGCTCATTTCGACTTTTGGGCTAGATTTCTCGAAAACCGTGAATCCCACGAGAAAACCGAGAGTACCAGAGCGCTCCACACATCGAGAGCTTCGCGGGGATATAAATTTCAAAATTTTCCGACTCCGTTTTTCGATGGGTCCCACGGAACTTCGCAGTATTTTTTCGAGCATTAAATGAGCTTAGAAAATTCTGAAAAATTTATGTACTAACCCCCGTGTTATGGGCTTCGTGTAGGTATCCTCAATTCGCGGAAATTCGACAGTTGTCCGGTTGCAGAATTTTCGCCGCGATGCACTGTTCTGGAAAAGTCTCCGAATTGGATCGAGGTTTTGGCTATCCCCCCATTGTCAGATGTCCCGAGTGCGTCCCCAAAGTCGGAATCAGCAAAGGTAAACCCGAACCTTGCTTTTTCGTATTTTTCTAGTGCTTAAATAGGATTAAAAATCTATAAAATATTCGTGGTAGCTTAGAAAATTATGATTCTTTTTGCAATAGCCTAGTAATATTGCTAAGGACCGCAGGGCAAAGTTTTAGAATTTTTAGAGCTTATTTGGGCAGTTTTTGCAAAAATGATCAATTATAGGGACTAAATTGAAATTTTACATGTTGTGATGGATGACTGATTTGATGGGCCCAGGAGGGGCTGTGTGATTTGATTGAGTTGTGGATATATGGATTGTGAATATAGAAGTGTGTTTTGAGCCCTTTTGCAGGTTGGGTAGGTCCTAGGTATAGGGGAGACTCTGCCGAATTGGTCTTTTTCTTTGTTTGTATTGAGTCAAATTTATTAAATGATTGTAATAAAATTGTCAGGTGAGCCGGGACAGCCTTCTTCCTCCGCCCAGCCGCCTCAGTGACCATCGTCAAGTCTGTGAGTAAAATATTAATTTTAATTGTAATTTCACTATTATTATATGTTCAAGCATGCCCATGCATCACTTATATGCATATATTTATGTAGTTAAACTCTAGGCACGATTTATGTTGCATTGATAACTGTTAAAGTGCCATGATGTTGTTGTGGTAATTTGGAGCAGTGTGCGTGCGTTGGTGTGCGTGTGATGTGGTGTGGACTATGGACAGGACGGGTAGTCACGGCTTGAGTTCTTCGCTGGGACCCGATCCTTCGGGGGGTAGTCACGGCTTGAGCTCTTCGCTGGGACCCTCGATTTGGTTTATTAAGCGAAAGTCTGGCTTGAGTTTTCACGCACGTGTTGGATTTAAGAGAGTCAGATAGGGGATCAGCTCCCATATATTATGATTGATGCTACAGGGTGCGTGAGTGCTCCAAATTACCTTTTTGATGTTATGATGTGAAAATATTGTTGATGTTGCATTTCACTCTACAGGGTGCATTAGTTTTAGATAGTTATAGAGATTATGGTTAAAATTGATATTTTACTCTCTGAGTCGAACGCTCACTCCTGTTCAAAAATTTTTCCAGGCCACAGGAGGATATTTTTGAGGTTAACCTGCTTTCTCCCTCGCAGGTCGATTACTAATGTTTGCATAAACTTGTTAAATCTTAAAATTTTCGCATATGTTAGAAATGTTTATTTGATTTGGGTCTGTAAACTAAATTATTATTTTGGACCTGTAAACTTAATATTCTATGTATGTTTGATGGATCGGATGGGGGAGCTGAGCTCCCATTTATTTTTATGCTGATGAGTATGTGGAGGGTGAGCTGAGCTCCCCAATTGAGTATTTATTGTGTTTACAGGTCGGGTGAGTCGAAAACTCCCCGTTGGAAAGTCCATTTTATGGCCGGACTCTGTCCGTTTGGTTTCTTGAAATTGGGCCCAAATGGGCCTTAGAATTGGGTAAATGAACAGTTAGGCTTACTACGGGCCTCGGGGGCTTTAGGCTGGCCCAGGTCCTAGTGCCGGTCCGGCCCATAGGTTGGGTCGTGACATATTGTGACTAACCTACTCTTTTTCTTCGCAGGTCAATTAGTAGTATTTAATGTATTTTATATAATTGAGTTAAATTTTAGACTCCACATGTGTTAGGAGTATTTTAATTAAATTAGGTCTTTATTATAATATGGTGTTGAATTTATAAGAATATTAATTGCATACATGACTGGATTGGATGAGGGAGCTGAGCTCCCATTAGATCTTTTGAAATTATGAGTATGTGGAGGGTGAACTGAGCTCCCCAATTTATTATATATTGTGTTTACAGGTCGGGGGAGTTAAAAACTCCCCGTTAAATGGTCCATTTTATGGCCGGACTCTGTCCGGTTAAATTCTTAAAATTGGGCCCAAGTGGGCCTTAGGATTGGATTAAGGAACAGTTAGGCTTATTACGGGCCTCGGGGGCTTTAGACTGGCCCATATCCTAGTGTCGGTCCAGCCCACAAGTTGGGTCGTAACATGTATTTAAGCTTACAATTTGTGATCCATGTTATATATCCTAGGTTGGCTGCTTGTCTACTACTTAAAACAATATCAGATAATCTTTTTTAAAAAAAAATAAAAAAATATTTTTGATATTAACAAATAAAATATATCATTCACTTGATATTTATTATTAAAGACGAGTAATTTTAAAAATATTAGGCATTATTATAAGAAAAAAAAATAACTTTTAAAATTTTATTATAAAAAGAATCTACTTTTAGAATTTTTAGAGTTGTTATTCCTATCTTTCATCTTTATTTTAGATTAAACCTCTATTAACATAGTAATTAAATGTTAAATTTTAATATAATTAATTTTAATTAGAATTCAAATTAAAGAATTCATGATTAAAAAAAAAATTCAATACTACTAAGTTAAAATTTAAAAAATTTTAATCGATTTAACTGTGAAATAATAAGTAGAGCGGTGAAAATAATCCATCTCAACTTTATATACGAATAATAAGCATGTGACTCATCATAAACTATGTTTAGAAAAAAAAAACAGTTATTTCTCTATTTTTTCCATTTTAATGGCAAATTATACATAATAAGACAAAATTAAGATCATTAAAAAAATCTTACAAATATCAGAAAAAATCAAATGTAGGAGAAAATACAGTGCAATTTCACATATTTTAAGGACGTATATATTTTCATTAATTATTTTTTTTTAAATATAAATTTTCAATTTCTTTTTTAATTTTTATGATAAAGAAAAACACCAATAAAAAAACTTATTTTTTGAAAAATGTATCGCATTCAGGCAGAGATAGCGAATGAATGATTGTGGCTGGAAGTAGAGCAGTATAGTTCTCACTTGCATATGGCAATATCTATTTTAGATTGTAGAATTTTAGAGGATAAATACATTCTAATCCCGTAGACCTTTCAAAATGTTCCTCACGCCTTAAATTTTAAAAAATAAATTAAATAAATTTTACAATCCTAATCAGCATCAATTGAGAGTTTTTTTTTTTTAAATTAAAAATTAATTAATGTATTTAAACTTCTTAAATTTATTAAATTAAGAAATATAAAAATTTTTAATAAAAGTCAAGTTAATTTACACATTCAGCCAATTTCGAAGCCCCACCGGTTACCACCATCGGTGCCAGGGGGAAAGAGGGGTTATCTGCGTCATCACTGCCCAAAGGCCAATACTAGAAAAATTTTACCAAGCACAAACTTGGAATTCAATAATTGGAAGATAAAGAATTCAATGTTTCCTTCAACTCCAACGGACAACAAGACAAGTTAACTAAGCTAAGTAACAAAGAATTTAAACAATAAACCACATATCTAATAAATTGTAGGACTCGAGACACATATCAAGAACCTACTCAAAGTCTACTGCTGAGAAGGAACACTGCAAGGACACTAAAATACAACTCAGGTAAAGAAATCACAGAAGCATGCCTAATACTTCGTTTCTATCATTGGTAGAAACAATCAGAAAACCTAACAGTGAATAACTAATAGAATTGAAACACTAGCAATACTCACTTGCCATACAACGTAGGATCCATAAATGCCGCTTTATTTCAAACTTTCTTATTTGGTTCAAAAACGTACTTGACCAGAGACTCCTTGATTGACAGCAATTCCGGAAACTCTTTTTTCAACTTGGATGCGTCCATCTCGTTGTTGCTTCTTGGTGCCACTATCACCTTAGCTTGCTCCTCCAGTGTGAAGTTAACCCATGTAAAGTTGGGGTTAATGTAACTCTTGTACATCTCCAAAATCTCATTATGGCTCACCACACCAGGGTTTGTGAAGTTCCATGTACCCCTCAAGTTCCGCTTAGCCATCTCAATTGAAATAGGTAGAAGTTCATCCAAGACAGTCATGCTGTTTGGAATATTGACCACTTTGTTATATCGAGAAATCTTAGTAATAAAGTTTCGTGGGTTGTTTAGATCTGATGATATTGGCATTCTAACTCTGAGGGTGCATACATTGTCATATTCTTTCAAGAGCTCCTCCACCTGGTGGAAATTTCAAATTAAAAAAAAAAAAAAAAATCAACAGTCAAAATAGCTAGAGATGAAAATGTACATATAACTAGAGACTCTGAAAAGAAAATTACCATAGCCTTGGTCTTTGAATAAAAAGAACCAGTGAAATTGGGTGTGTCTTCCTCAGTAAACCCAATGCCAGAATGCTCTGGATGAGTAGCATCATACTCAAATATACAGCCAGTAGCATAATTCACCATCAGGATGTTATGCTCTCTGCAAACATCTGCTAATGTTAAGGTTCCAGCCACATTGGTGCGAATTGTTTCTGTCTTGTGAGATTCGCACCAATCAACATTAGGTCTACCAGTAACCCCAGCAGCATTAAAAACATGAGTTGGCCTAACATTCTGAATATCTGACAAAAGCGATGATCGATCTTCCAAGCGTCCCCTTCCATATTCATAGGGAATCCCTTGTTTCTCACACAACTTCCCAAGTAGACCCCCGATCCATCCAGTCCTGCCATAGATCAAGAACTTAAGAGAGGATTTTGGAGGGGAGCCACTGCCGCTGGTTCTAGAAACTGGGATGACCATTCGGGTCTGATTAGAATTATTTGAAGCATAAGATGCAGATTTGTTCTCTTCAGATCCATCGAAGTGTCTCCCACCAGGCATCATCAGCATTCTTGGATGAGGAAGCAACGCCCCAGTTACATCACCCCACCAATCAGGATTCTGAATGTACCACTCCATAGTCTTCTTCAAGCCCTCCTCCCAAATTGTTCGTTCTGACCATCCTAAGATCTTCAGCTTCTGATCATCAAGAAAGTACCTCTGGTCATTGAATGGCCTGTTATCTACAAACTTAATGTTTGTCTCAGGGTCCATTGAGAAAAGCTTGCATATATCTTTAGCCACATCTATCACTCTTCTTTCCTTCTTTGTCCCAATATTGTAAACGTGGCCCACCTCTCCCTTGTGAAGGATGACTTCAAAAGCCTCAGCAACATCCTCACAATATAAATAACTCCTAACGTTAGAACCATCCCCATGGATTGGGAGAGGCTTCCCTTGCATAGCCAACAGGATAAACTTTGGAATTAATTTCTCAGGGAACTGATTGGGACCATAAACATTGTTTCCACGGGTTGTTATGACAGGTAACCCATAGGACCTACCATACGCCATAACAAGCATTTCTGCACCAGCTTTTGTTGCAGAGTATGGATTTGTTGGGAGGAGTTGAGAAGCTTCATGGTTTCCTACAACAGCATCCTCATCTGTCTCCCCATAAACTTCATCTGTGCTCACATGGATGAATCTCCTAATCTGGCCAGTGACTTTGCAGGCTTCTAAAAGTACATGGGTACCATAGATATTATTCTTGGTAAACTCAAAGCTGTTACCAAAGGAGTTGTCCACATGTGTCTGAGCAGCAAAGTGCATAATTGTGTCAATGGATTCGGTGATGAGAAGGAAGTTGACAAGGTCAGCACTGCCAATGTCACCCTTGACAAACTTAAAGTTGGGGCATGATTTAGAAGGGAGGAGGTTTTTCAGGTTTGAACAATAATCAAGCTTGTCAAGGACAACAATTTTGTAATCAGAGTAGTTACGGATGAGCCGGTTGCAAACATGGGATGCGATAAAGCCAGCAGCCCCAGTAATGAGGATGTTCTTTGGCTTATATGTAGCCATGCCAAAACAATTTCTGCAAAGAAAACAATACAGAACTACATCTCAGAACTTATTGCATCCATCTAAAATAGAAAAGTAAAACAGATAACTACATATATAAGTAAAAACGTAGTAAACATAAGAAATGGGGGTCCACAAATCCCAATATCAAGAGAAAAACAATAGGCAAATAGCACAGCTGTCGTTCTACGTATGTACAACAGGAAGGAAGAAAATAAAGTATCGATCTGACTATATGAGGACAATAGATAAGATTGTGCACCCTGATTAATAAACTAACTATAAAATCCTCATTTAAAAAAAAAAAAGTTTCAGCAACAGAGGAAGAGAAAGAAGAAAAAAAGACAATCCAAGTGAACCAATACAATTACTTAATTTAATGATTAAGAGCTTATCATTCCAGAGAAACAAAACCAGCCTGACCAAAATCTTAAAAAAGTTAAATTTTCAACTCTGTTTCCTCATTTTCAGCCAAAATCAAAATCTCAAGAAATTCCAGCAGCACAACAATGAGCATAAAAGTAACATTCCCAATGAAGTACAATAACATCAAGATCCCATCCTAAATGATCAGATCCAATACAAAACACATAACAGATCCGCACAAAACCAACAAAAGCGTGATCAGTTTCCAAAATCCAATAGAACGAAAGTATGACGAGTATGATTTGCAACAGCAATCCTAATTCTAGCTTCTTAAAGCAGAGATCCAAGTTCAATTAAGCAAGAAATGTGAACTAATCAAAGCTAAATAGCAGAATAAAAAAAATACTTCACCTTTAGAAACAGATCTAAAGAGAAACAAAAATAATCAGAAAGATCATAAATCAACAAACAAAAAAAAAATCCAAACTGCTCAAATCAGGATAAAGAGAAATAAGAATTGACTTACGAATCCAATTCAGGTCAAGATGAAGCAAACCCAGATAAGAAATGTAAATTCTGGAGACAGAGAGAGAGGGAGAGAGAAAGACAAGGAAAGAGAGAAGAAGGCTGAGAGAAATTGGAGGAGTAAGAAGAGGAATGAGAAAGAGAGGGAAGGTAGGAAGTGAATATATAGTGTACGCGGTGAGGAAATTTGAGAGAAACAGGGGGTGGGATGGAATGAAAAGACTATAATACCCTCAATATGAAAGTTAATTTACGGGTGTTAGGTTCCTGATGTGGTCGTTAAGGGGTAGGGGCAGGTTTGATGAATGGACAATTTGGTCTACGCGAGGAAGATTCCGAGGCTGTGACCCTGAGCTGCATAATAAATGCTCCCTTCCCTTGAAAGCCCGCTCTGAATTTTTTTTTTTTTTTAATTGAAAAAGAAAAATTCTTGTGTTCATACGCGTTAATTTTTTAAATATACAATTAAAAATTTTTAATATTTTAAATTTTAATTAAAATATAAAAAATAATTTAAAATTATTTTCATTATTTAAAAAAAATAGAGTAAAATTGCGTTTTCAAGATTTACAGAAAGATAGTATGAGAAGAGAGAATCAAATTTTTATTGATGGTGGCTATCACATCAATAGGAAAACCTTAAAATTCAATTATACCTCCTTTACATATCATGGAAAATTAATTTACTTCATTTTTTATTTTTTATTCAATTTAAAAATAAAAAAATTAAAAAATTAAAAAATTAAATTTTTTAATTTTTAAATTTAATAAATTAAACTTTTTAATTTTTATTTAAATTAATAAATCAAAAAATTTCGCTTATAAATTTTATTTTTTTGACTAAATTAAATTTAAATTAAAATCTCCAAACTAATATAAATAAAAAATTTAAAATATATTAAATTAAATTTTTTCAATAAATATAGCCACTATATTGACTATTTTGCCATAGCCTACAAACCTATAATATTTAATCACATAGAGTTCAAAATTGTTTTCAAATTAAAATTGAAAAATTTTATTTAAGAAATAATTGAAAGTAAATAAATGACAATAAAGTAATCATATGATGAATAAAATTTACATCTTCATTTACAAAAAAAAAAAAAAATTAATAATAATAGATCTCCTCAAAATTCTTAAAATAATTTGAGATCACTAAAATAAATTTATTTTTACTTAAAAAAATTGCATTTTCAGTTATAATTAATTTTTTTATTTTTTTTTTAATTCTAAATAAATAAGCTAAGTTCCATTTTCAAATGAATTCCAAAAGGCTAATTCATATACTTATAATCTAATAATGATTTTATCACTTTTTTTTATTTTATCACTTTTTTTCTATGTATGAACATATAATATAATATGCTCTTTTAACATAGGAATGGCAAACTAAGAAAATAATTAAATTAAAAATATTTTTTATTCTAAAAGTATGAGAATGACACAATTTCAACATGGCCACCGCACCAGCTCTTCTTCAAAAATTATTGTTGTTTATATTAATTAACAGTTTTTGATTTGATTTATAAATTAGTCAAATTTAGTTGGAAGTAAAAAATTGCAAATAAATTAGTATTTATTTGGATTTATAATTTAAAAAATTATTTAAAATAAATCAGAATTTATAAATAAGAATTTATTTACTTATTTTCAATTTAATTTTGAGATTTCAAATTTAAGTATCTAACTAGTTATTATTATTATTATTTAATAATATAAATTTATATCTATTTTTGTATTTTATATCTTTATAATTGTATCATAAAATTTTCTTAATGACAAAATTTTTAATTAATTATAATTTTATTTTAAGCATAGGTAAATAAATAAGTTAATTAATATTATTAGATAAAAAAAAATCAATATTCAATATCCTATTTTAATCTGAATTTTAAAAATAAAAAATAAACCAATTTAAGTGAATTTTAAATAATCATATCCTTTTTATATCAATTAATTAATTTTTTTATCATGTGATATATTAATTAATTAACATTTTTTGATATTCTTTGTCATTTAGCTTGTATAAATCAATAAGAAATAATGATAATTGACTGCTAAATCTCATATTTTCAAATTAATCACCTAAGCAGATGACATTTATTTATAAGTTTATGTTTATATTTCAATTTTAATGCATACATATGTTGATTAGAGTTACATGAACTAAAATAATTTTATATCTAAATGTTTTATAATTCGCAAATCTTATGAAATTATTTAATGAAATTTTTTTTGATTAATTGTAATTATAAATTAATATAATAATTAATCGTTATAAAAAAAAATCAGTACACATAAAATAATTATATTTTAAAAATTCTCAGGGGAAGGGGGTGGTGGAGGAATGGAGGAGAGGGTGGTGAATAGGCATTGACATGCTTTAGTATTAGAGCTGGAAAGTGTGCGTGGACTAATAAAAGTGACACGCATTGATTCCATTGATGAGAAAACAAGTATAATATTATTATTTGAAGATTATGAATGTCATGCTGTTTGATGAAAATCCGCAATGTGTTGTAAGTCCCAACCAAATATTTAATTAAGAAGAACGATTCTTTGAATGGTTAAATTTTAAATTAATTAAAATTATTTTAAAAATTTTGAGATTTCAAATTTAAGTTTTGATTAAAGTTAAATAAATTAAAATAATATTTTATCTAAATATTTTATAAAATAATTTAGAGTCAAAATATATCAAGGTATTTAATGCAATTTGATTTGATTAATTGCAATTATAACTTGATTAAAAAAAATCAACACAATCCATATAAAATAAAGAAATTGACATGAATAACATGATTGATATGAAATAAAGAAATTAATATGGCTAATATAATTGAGAAAGAAAACTAATTCAAATAATTAAGTGATTGATGATTAGTTGAAGTGCTTAATAAAAAATAATTTATAAATATATTTATTATTAAAATAATAAAAAAAAGTTATTAAATAATGTCTATAATAAAATTTTAAAAATTAAATGAAGATAATATAATAAAATACTTTAAGATATCATTCATTTAAAATTTAGTATTTATTTAGAAAAATTAAATTCCTTAAAATTTTATTTTTGAATTAAAAATTTTTAATTTTTGTTTCCAAATTTTAAGATAATGTTGCTAAAAGAATGTTGACTTTAATATCAGTTATAATTAGCTACAAACTATATTAATAACATTAATTATTAATTATCAATTATATCCAACAGTTAGATTAAATAAACACTAAATAATTAATAATAAAAGTAATAGTCAACAGCATGGGAATGTTGTGAAATGATTTTGATAATGCTGTCGAAGCCATTAGGAGAGTGGTGGAATGGTGGAGAGAGTGAATTTGAATTTTACTAACTTCCTAACCAAATATTAATTAAGAAGAATGATTGTTTAACAAATTAAAGGAATCAAAGTCATTGTTTTATAAAAGAAAGTCTTCTTTTATAGTTGATACTTACCCTTCCATATTTGTCATAGATTTAAACATCAACATCACCATAACATCCATGACAAACAAACATTTCCATATATATATATATATATAATCAATCTCTTAATTCCTGCAATTGATTTTCCTTTTTTTATATATGGGAGAAATTTAAACTCAAAATTTAATTCTGTGAATTAGGGAAATTATAAAAATAATAACATCAGGTCAATCATCATTTTTTAGATTGATTTTTTTTTATAATAAACTATATGGGCTTTTATAATAAACTATATGGGCAATCATTTTCTTTTTTAAAATGATATAAGAAGTCATTTTCTAAAATGCTTGCTAGTAAAATTGATATCCTAAATGAAATTTTAAAATTGTTCAAAGTGGGACTTACATTATATGTTTGTTTAAGAGTAAGAGAATTAAAATTAAAATGGTCCAAAGTGGGGTTTATATTATATATTTATTTAACTAACAAGTGTTGAATGTAATGTTAAGACCCACTACAGAACTCAGATTCAATTATTGAAAAAAAATATTATTAGGAGAAGCAATGAAAAGTAAAACAAGTGTAGGAGTGAATTTCAGGTCCCAAATGGCATAAGAAGTACTTTGGGAATCAAATAACTGGCATTATATTTTCGCTACAAAACAAATCTATAAGACTCCAGAGAACTCTTGACTCTAATGTTAATGGAAAAAGTTAATCCACCTGCAATATATGAAGGTTATAGGTTTGAGACACGAAAATAATCTTTCTATATATCAATCCTTTTCAAAACCTACAAGTGTGGGATCCTTTCATACACTAGATCACCCTTTTACTCTAAAAACCTTGGTAGTATATCCATGAATAGGGACATTGGCAAAAGGGGTAATGCACGAATGTTATCTTAATCATATTACTATATCCATTATGAACTTTTTGGTCCATGTCTAATTTTGTCCATTTTTTAATTTTTGATCCAATTCAAATTAACTTTTCCCCGTATAAATAAAAAATTCAGGAGAAAAATGAGCTTTTATCCATGAAAAATTTTTATGCTAGTGGAGTGCAGTGGCACGCTAGTTCAGTGATGCAGTGGTATGGACATACAAAACTTGATCTTGTTATAGAAAGTCAATCCTATAATTATGTACATAATATTTTTTATTAATTAGTTAGCATAATTATTAGGATCTCTTCCCAATTAGAATACTTAATTATAAGATTCTTTGTATATAAATATCTTGTATCTCATTCAAGAAAATACAAAAAAAATATTCTCTTCATGCTATCAGAGCCTAGGTTCCCTAACTTGAAATTTTTTTGAAATATATTTTTTTTCTCTGGTTCTTCTCCTCCGACAAGTGTTGTCTTCTAGGAGAACTCAATAGAGTTATCACAATATCTCACCACCCATCTCAGGAGAAGGCCCAGGTGCCGATCGGCCACCCTTGGAAGTCCGGTGATGGGACTTGAAGCGCGTAGCCTTCACGCGCCATTCTTAAGTTCTAATCCCTATTCCATGCGCTGGCGTGTGAACGCGCGTGTGCCCTCCTCCGGTGACGTCCGACAATCATGCCTCTTATCCCAGGGTCGCCTCGACTTTGTGATTCTAGTTCCGTGGTTCATTGTTCAGCTTGGGGCATTTCTTTTGGATCTCAAATATTTCTCTTGTGACACCCCTTACCCGTCTACAGTATATCCGAGTAAAATATGTTACACAGTGTACCGGAACACTCTATTTTATCTTAATCATTTTTTTATTCTTCCTTAATTAATTTTTATCATAGTTTTGAATATAACTTCTGAAATATAATTCATTTAAGTCATTTATTGAAATTATAATTTATTTGAGGTTCTAAAAATTTTATAGAAAATCCAGCAGAGGCTAAAAATTGAGAAAATAGTTCTTCGAAACCTGTGAAAAACACTTCCAATATTTTCAATCAATCCCAAACTCCATTTCATCAACAAAATCTCAATATATTTTTCAACAACATTTCCATTTCTCAATCATTGATCTCATATGATAATCATGTAAAAGTCATAAATAAATGTTCACTTTTTCATTCATAAACATAATTTCTATTATTTACATTAATACCAAAATACATTACATAAGTTTCAATTACATATGAGAAAATAAAAGTTAATTACAAAATATCAAAATAAAACCTAGTGTCCTACCAATGCACTGATGACGGTGAGGTGACACGGACACTATGCAGAGCTGCAGGAGGTCTCACCCAGTCTGTGGTCTACTGGGCTCTCGGTCAGTATCTCCAGAACCTACGCGTGGCAAAAGCAACGCCCTAAGCAATAATGCTTAGTGGTGCCAATAATAAAATAAAAAAATAAATAACAGAAAATAAATATGCAGTGAATGTATTGATATCTCATTGCAAATAAATTTTCGTTGAGTATTTGTAGATTTACTTATTTTATACTTGTTATATTCATTATTTCATTAAATTTATCCACCTTCATTTTTGGTCGCCCAAGTAACCTATACTGGACGACTGGACTGGATAAATGGGTAAACTGGCACTGGGTATCAAGTACCTCGGGCCGTCACACCATCGGTCACATATGTATCTCCCGGTGTGCAACAGAACAGCTAATAAGCTGTAATAACATCAGGCGCAAGGCCAAATCTCAACACAAGGTCAGAATGGCTAAAAGCCATGAAATCACAAAATGGCATAATGCCATGTGCAGTACTGCTAACTGAGCCCTATTGGCATGCAAAGCTATCCAAACCAATCTTGTTAGGTATACTAGGGCATTTGACACTTTTGAGTTTTACAATTTTTGAATTTCAAGATTTGGTGTTACTATTCCCTTCATTAGTCAACAAAAATGTTGACTTTTGCATAGACAATAGGTACATTGGTTTTAATACTCCCAACATACCACATTTTGCATTCAAAATTTGTTGGTATTGGTTGCCAATACCATTTCTAAGTTTAAAGTTAAGGGGGTAGAATTTTCAGTTTTGATACCTTATTTTTAATGTTCCATTAGTTACTGTTGTAGTGGGAATTTGGAAAAATGATAAACATGAAAGTTGTTCCTTATTTTGTCTAGTTGAATTTCTTTTTTTGAATCACTCTATTTGGAGTTTTGTAACTCAAGTTATGGTCCAAAAACCACAACTGGCCGAATTGGAATTTTTCTGGACTGACCATATCTACAGTGCAGTGAACAGTAACTGCAACTGCCTTGTTGGATAGGTTCTGGTTATAATTTGGGGTGGGTTTCTTCATGAAAGTTGTTGGTCTATATCTTAGCTTGTTGCTGGTAAAATTTCAGGTCAATTAGGCCATTCTACACTGAGTTATGGCCAAATGAACAATCACTGTTCATTTGGTCATTCTGCAGAAACAGGTTGCAGGACACCCGAATTGGGGCAAGTTTTTGGTCCACTTGGTTTGGTCTTATGGGCATGGTTTCTTCACCAAAGTTGTGCCGTTATGTGTCTAGTTTCATGTCCAATTGGCCAAACACCAATTGAACCTCTACAATTCAAGTTATGGCTGCCCAAACCTGCTGGACTCATGTCCAATTCTGCAGGTCACCTAGGGCAGCCACACTAAACCCAAATCCCATCACTAAACACACTTTATTTCTTGTTTACCCATAACCAAATGGTCACTAATTGACCATTAAAACTTCCATTTACCATCAATATGGCCAAACCCTAATATAGCTCAAAACCCTAATTTTCAAATATCCATTAATGCACATACATCAATTCAACATACTTAATGATGTTTATGTCTCATACTCATGTTCAAGACCACCCATAACAACTTAAATTCATTCAAAATTCATCAACACTTCCATCACTAAGGCTGCCAACAATTTTTAACTGGTCCATACATGGATATGTTCTTTTAATTTCATGAATTTCTAACTAAATCCATATACCTAACTTCAAATTTAAAGAGAAAAATGGAGAGATATAGCACTAATCTTAGTGGCAGAATTTTCTCTTGACCCAACTTAGATTTTTCCCTCACTTTCTTTAGTTTTCTTGGCTGCCAAACACTTTAGCTAGAGTCTAGGGAAATTTTTAATATTGGAATATAGAGAAAATATGGTGAGTAGAGTGAGAGAATTGAGGTAGATGAAGAAAAATGGGAGAGGGCTTCAATGGAAGGTTACGGGCAGCTGAAACAAATGAGGAAGAAACTGAATTTTTGTCAATTTTTTTCCCTTTTTAATTGTGTTAATATGTGCTTGTCAAATTCCAATTGGTGGGAAAATTTAATTGCATCATGCTTACTTAAGCATGATGGCATATTTAAGCATTTACTTTCATTTTTCTTTTTCTTTCTTTTTTTCTCATTTTTAATTTAATTTTTAGTAATATTTATTCATATTTTATGTTATAATAATTATTTACTTAACCGGACAAGTCGGCCAAAAATCATCTCTGAAGACGAAATGACCAAAATGCCCTCCGTTTGGCTTAACGGGTCAAAATTGTCTGTACCGATTGAAAAAATTTTCTAAATATTTTCTTGGCATTCTAATGCCATAGGAACCTCAATGACCCTTCTCTGGAGTCCCAAAAATTATTTTATGAATTTTTTCTCGGGTCTAGGGCTCCTAGTTGCGAGAACCGCAACTTCCCACTGGGGTTACCCATCGCTTGGGCATCGGCTCATTTAACTTGGTTGTATTTTATCACTAAAATTTTTTCTAAATTTTTCTTATTAATATTTGAGTTAATTATGGTTCCTCACTTTAGTTTAAATATTTTTCCGGATGTTCTAGATGTCCGGACCGACACTGGTCACCGGAACAGTAGGATGTACGGAGTTGCTACTGGGAGGGTGTTACATCTCTCCTTTGGGCAATTCACTGTTGAGCAATTTCAGGTTCTGTTTTCACGAAATTCTTTTGTTTCTAAGTTTTATTGAGTTTGTTTGAAGATTGGGACAGAGTTGGTTATTAATCTGTGTTAGAATTTTGTTAATTTCATCTAATGGCAGACAATAAAGCTATTATTTCTGATGTGATTCCAATTATGACTAAAATCACGGAACACAAACTTAATGGTTCAAATTACCTGGAGTGGAGTAAGGCTGTCAGGGTCTATTTACGAAGTATTGACAAGGATGATCATATGACTAAAGATCCACCTACTAATGATAAAAAGCAAGCTTGGCTTAGGAAAGATGCTCGGTTGTTTTTGCAACTTCGGAATTCGATTCATAGTGAGGTAATTAGTTTAATTAATCACTGTGAATTTGTTAAGGAATTGATGGATTACTTAGATTTCCTGTATTCTGGTAAAGAAAATATTTTTTGTATTTATGATGTGTGCAAAGCATTCTATCGTGCTGAGAAGCAGGATAAGTCTCTCATGGTTTATTTTATGGAATTTAAGAGAGTATATGAAGAACTTAATGTCTTGTTGCTTTTTAACCCTGATGTGAAAGTCCAGCAGGCTCAACGAGAGCATCTGGTTGTTATGAGTTTTCTTGCAGGTCTTCCTTTAGAATATGAGACTGCTTAATCTCAAATCCTATCTAGCTCTGAAATTTTCTCTTTACATGATACATTCGCACGTGTCCTTTGTACAGAAAGTACCTAACTTCCACAAACTACTAGTGGTGCTCTTGTTAGTCGAAATATGAATGGACAACAGAGAAATAAAGGAGGAAATTCAAGCAATAGAAGTAATCAGCGTAATGGGGAAACCAATTCTAATCTGGACTCAAAAGGAGTTATTTGTTATTATTGTCATGAGTCTAGTCATACAAAATACAATTGTCTAAAGCTTCAGAGGAAGAATCAACGGTCTCAGATGGCAAACATGGCAATAGATGAGTCTACAGTTGCACCCTCATCTGAGAAAACTGTCTTAATATTTGCAAAGGAATATGCACAATTTTCCCAATATCAAGCATCTCTAAAAGCCTCTAATTCCCCTTTCACTACTATCGCTGAGTTAGGTAAATCCACTACATGCGTTGTATCTTCCTCATCCAAATGGGTCATTGATTCTGATGCTACAAATCATATGATAGCTAATTCTAGTCTTCTATAATCTTTTCAGTCTCATCCTACCTCCTTTACAGTTACCTTAGCTGATGGTTCTACTTCTTGCGTCATGGGTTCTGGTACTGCAAACCCAACGTCATCTATTTCTTTATCATCTGTTTTATGTCTACCTAAATTTTCATTTAATTTGCTTTCAGTTAGTAAACTTACTCGTGCCTTACATTGTTCGGTTTCTTTTTTTCCTGATTATTGTTTGTTTTAGGATCTTACAACGAAGCAGATTATTGGTAGAAGATATGAGTCTGGTGGTCTCTACATCCTGAATAAATATGTACCGCGATCTCTTACTTGCTCCAGCACCTTAACTCCGCTCGAAATTCATTGTCGTTTGGGCCATCCCTCCTTGGCTACCTTGAAGAAATTATGTCCTCAATTTCAATCTTTGTTTGTCTTAGAGTGTGAGTCATGTTAGTTTGCTAAGCACCATCGTTTACCTTCTACACCTAGAGTCAATAAACGAGCTTCGTCCCCTTTTAAGTTAGTTCATTCTGATATTTGGAGTCCTTATTCTATTACTTCTAAAATTGATTTCAAGTATTTTGTTACATTTGTTGATGATAATTCCCGTGTTACTTGGTTTTTTTTAATGAAGAATCGTTCAGAATTGTTTTCCATTTTTTGTGCTTTTTGTGCTGAGATTCAAACTCAATTTAATACTTCTGTGTGTATATTGAGAAGTGATAATGCTAAGGAATATATTTCTGGTAATTTTCAAGCCTATATGTCACAAAAGGGCATTCTTCATCAAACATCTTGTGTTAATACTCCATCCCAGAATGGGGTTGCTGAAAGAAAAAAATAGACATCTTCTTGAGGTAGCACGGGCACTCCTTTTTCAAATGAAGGTCCCTAAACAATTTTGGGATGATGCAATTTCTACAGCTTATTTCCTGATTAATCGTATGCCATCATCTGTGCTTAATGGTGACATTTCTTATACCATTTTGTTTCCTTTTAAATCTTTGTTTCCTATTGAATCTCGTATCTTTGGTACTACTTGTTTTATGAGAGATGTTCATCCACAGGTTACTAAACTGGATCCCAAGTCTCTTAAGTGTCTCTTCCTTGGCTATTCTCGACTTCAAAAAGGATACAAATGTTTTTCTTCAAACCTTAATCGTTATATTGTGTCTGGTGATGTTACCTTTTTTGAATCTACTCCATTCTTTCCTCCCTCTCCTAGTTATGAGAGTCAGGGGGAGGAAGATGATCTCTTAGTCTATTCTGTCCATCCAGTGTCAAGTCCTCAACTAAGTCCTCAGAATCCTCCTGCACCAGCACCTGCTCGACTTCATCGCCCACCTGTTGTTCATGTTTATTCCAGGAGATTGGAGACTTTTGACTCAGATCCTCCACTAGCTTCTTCGTCAGAAGATCCAGTTTCATCCACTGCTCCTCAGTCTGACTTAGATATTCCCATTGCTCTTCACAAAGGTAAGCATCAATGTACTTATCTTATCTCTTCCTTTGTATGTTATGATCAATTGTCTCCTTCATCTCGTTGTTTTGTTAGTTCTATGGATACTATTTCCATTCCTAAAACTGTTGCTGAGGCATTGTCCCATTCTAGCTGGTGTGCCGCAATGGAAGAGGAAATGGTGGCTTTAGATACTAATGGTACTTGGGAATTGATGCATCTACCTCCAGATAAGAAAGTTATTGGATGTCAATGGGTTTTTACAGTGAAAATAAACCCCGATAGTACTGTGGCTCGTCTCAAGGCTCGCCTTGTAGCTAAAGGATATGCTCAGACTTATAGGACTAACTACTCTGACACTTTTTCTCCTGTTGCTAAACTAGCTTCTGTTCGCTTATTTGTTTCCTTGGCAGCTAGATATGATTGGCCTTTACATCAGTTGGATATCAAAAATGCTTTCCTTCATGGTGATCTCCAGGAGGAAGTTTATATGGAGCAACCACTGTGATTTGTTGCTCAGGGGGAGTTAGGCAAAGTTTGTAGACTTAGAAAATCCCTTTATGGCTTGAAACAGAGTCCTCGAGCTTGGTTTGGCAGGTTCAGTGAGGTAGTTCAGCAGTTTGGCAGGTTCAGTGAGGTAGTTCAGCAGTTTGGCAGGCAAAAGAGTAAGTCTGATCATTCGGTGTTTTTTAGACATTCTAACGCAGGACTAATCCTACTTATAGTATATGTTGATGATATTGTCATTACTGGAAATGACTCTGCAGGCATTTCTTCACTTAAGTCATTCCTTCAGACTCAGTTTCAAACAAAAGATTTGGGTTTATTGAAATATTTTTTAGGCATTGAAGTTTCAAGGTATAAGAAAGGCATATTCTTATCTCAGAAAAAGTATGTCCTTGATTTTTTGGCGGAAACAGGTAAATTAGGTGCCAAACCATGTAGTGCACTAATGACTCCCAATCTTCAGCTCACAGCAGGAAATGGTGAACTATTTGAGGATCCTGAGATGTATAGAAGATTGGTTGGCAAACTTAATTATCTTACAGTAACTCGTCCAGATATTGCATATTTAGTTAGTATTGTAAGTCAATTTATGTCGTCTTCTACTGTTACCCATTGGAAAACTTTGGAGCAAATTTTATGTTACTTGAAGGGTGCTCCAGGTCGTAGTCTCTTATATAACAATCATGGACACTTAAATATTGAGTGCTTTTCAGATGCAGATTGGGCAGGTTCAAAGATTGTTAGAAGATCTATTACAGGATATTGTATTTTTGTTGGAGGAAACTTAGTATCTTGGATAAGTAAGAAACAGACTGTAGTTTTTCGTTCGAGTGCTGAATCAGAATATCGAGCTATGGCCCAAGTTGTGTGTGAAGTTATGTGGACATGTCAGTTATTGGAAGAAGTGGGTCTTAAGGCCTCATCTCTTGCCAAACTATGGTGTGACAATCAAGCCGCTCTTCATATCACCTCAAATCCAGTGTTTCATGAGCGTACTAAGCATATTAAAATTGATTGTCATTTCCTTCGAGAAAAGATTCAACAGAAGATCATCTCAACATGGCATGTCAAAACCGATGAGTAATTAGGAGATATCTTCACAAAAGTTTTGAATAGGACTCGAGTTAACTACATTTGTAACAAGTTGGGCATGATTAATATATATGCTCCAACTCGAGGGGGAGTGTTATAGAAAGTCAATTCTATAATTATGTACATAATATTCTTTATTAATTAGTTAGCATAATTATTGGGATCTCTTCTCAATTAGAATACTTAATTATAGGATTCTTTGTATATAAATATCTTGTATCTCATTCAAGAAAATACACACAAAATATTCTCTTCAGATCTAAATTAATG
This sequence comes from Hevea brasiliensis, assembly GCF_030052815.1. NCBI lineage: Eukaryota > Viridiplantae > Streptophyta > Magnoliopsida > Malpighiales > Euphorbiaceae > Hevea > Hevea brasiliensis. The sequence goes on along the minus strand of NC_079507.1, from coordinate 63,327,317 downwards.
GATGCTGCATGTGCTATTTGCAGAGCACTTTGTCACTTGGCTTTCACTGTATCTTTGAATGATTTTAAATTGATTCTTTCATCTGAAATTCTGAGAGCATTTGATAAGCTTGCAATTGATTCAATGCTACTGTTGCATAGGGTTTCAAGAAAATGAAATGAGCAAAAATGTCCAGATCTCATTGGGATTGTGGCAGGCCAGTGGATGATTCCCACAAAAGATTATGCAAAATATCTCACATTGACGATCATGCTAACTGTTATTAGTATTTACATTGGGGTTCTTATTGCAGAATAAAATTGGAAAAGTATTCTTGAGCTCAAACACCCACTCACTTAACTTCCTAATTTAAACCCAAAAAAAAAAAAGACAAATTACAGCAAATCCCTTAGCGTAGTTCTCAAAACAGCAGCCGATTTCTCCTACACGAACAAAAAAAAGATTAGAAAAAAGGCAAAAATTGTATTTTGGGCTCTTTTTTTCTTTATCACGTTAATGACCTAGCAATGAGTAATTAACTTTTAATAAAAAAAAGTCAGATCCAATCAAGCGCACACCGACCTTTTATGGTAGGCTCACTTACCTGGTGGATATTTTCCTTGGGCGATGATTCAAGAGAGTGATCAAGCAGCCTTCCTCTTTCATCGTAGAGAATAAGTCCACTGAACCTCGGCAACTCACATTTCTCCCCCATTAGTATTGGCCTCTGCCACACTGGTGACACCGAGTTATGGCTTGGCCACCCCACACCAGACCTCGACGACGACTCACACTCTCCAAACCCAAGAAGTGGCTGTGGCGGTGACCTCTCTCCCAGGCTCCCAACACTTGTCTCCTCCTCCCACTTGCTTGCTTCGCTCCACCTCATCGACTCCATCAATATCCTCCTTATTCTGACCAAGTTACTAGAGTGAGACTCATGATTATCAGACCACGTAATGGAGGCATCAGAAGTTGCAGGGTCTTGGTTCGCCATTGGCTTTCTTTGGGCCCTCCTTTTTAGCATGGTTGCAGTGCATAGGCCGATGACAGCAAAGGCAGTGCATGCAAATAGAAGGAGTGCTTGTTGGGTTGTTAGGTTCCATTTGTCCTCTAAATTCCACAGTGCTTCCATATCTGCAAGTTTCTCAGTGAGAGAGTGAATCTGCTACATAGGGATATATGCATGGTGTATGGGTTCACGTGGGATCCACCGCGCTGGCCCGGCTTGCGGTAGCCATGTGGGGGTTGCTCTGCCCTGGGGCTTCATTTTAGCCGTTGTATCTCACCGATTGAAGTTAATAATAAAGACATCTCACGAGGGATGTGAAGTTGCCATAAAATGTCTGAACAATGATAAACAACATTGAATAGACAATAATGTTTGTATATCATCAGTGGACTAATGTCCAGTAAAAAAAATAAAAGAAAATGCCGCACATCCTGATATTTTGCGAGTTGATCGATCTTGCCTATATATGTGTCCATATATCTTAATTAGAAATTTTAATTAATTACAATTTAATTTATCATTCTCGTCAAAATTGACTGTGAGAATAACAGATATTAAAAAATATTAGAGTCGCGGCCTAAGTCCGATGGTGCCTTTCTGAAACTAAGAAAGCAAGTCAAAGAAAGTATTTTGCAAAGATCATTAATTCAATCAGCCATTGCAGTCATCGCTTATATCTGGCACAGTTCAGATTAGGTTTGAAACCGGCTTGTCAAATTCGACACCAAAATGGATAAAATGGTTCTCTAATCCAAATAGGACTGAGATTGTGAAGCCGCCTTGGAGAGAGTCCCTTTTGAAAGTTGGACCAGATAAACCAGATCGACGATTTAGTCCTATGATGTAATCCAATTTAACCTATCAATTTGTAATTTCCTTAAAAAAAATTCAAAAGATTATTTCTTCAGTTAGATTGCCTCAATCCGATCAAATTGAAATTAAAATTATACTAAATCAAAACCGTGAGTCCAATTCAAGTTCGTTGGGCTACAAACTAAAACCGTTGATTCTAACCTGGAACTCCCTGTGTCTAAATCTAGTCAACACGAATGTAAAGAAATAAATTAACACAGACAAAAGTGCAATAGCAAGACCTGGGAAGGTAGAGAGCAATTTTTTGCACAATAGCAATTCGCTTTTATGTTGAAGTAATAAGGTACTCCTGTGCACTCCAATAAAACCTTCTCAATCCCAGTATCCTGGCAAAAACTGCTCAACAATACAATATGCGCAGTTAGTTATTTTTTACAATCGCCATAATGCTTGCTCAAATATTTGAATTCAAATAAAAAAACAATTAACCATCTTTGCTTCATTCTCTACTCCATTATGCCAGGACCTGAGTTTTCCACATCAGCATCTCCCATTCCATCATCTTCTTCACTATCCTCATCACCACTAACCTCCTCGTTGTCATTACGTAACTTAGCCATGTGCTTGGCAAGCAATTTATCATCTCGTTCACTCACCTAAAACAATGCACCGAGTTAGACGAGTAACAAAAGTGAAAAAAAAAAAAAAAAAGCCAAATTATTTGAATAAAATCCATTTTTTCTGTGTGCATTCTAAATAAGACAAAGTTCCACTGGGTATTTAAACAAATAAAATGACACTCACTGCTCTTGGTGGCTCCTTCACAACAAGCTTCCCCTTATGCTGCTCTATTGCTTCAGTACAAGCAGCAATTGCCTTGTTAAGAATTGATATGCCTTGCTCCTACGTAAACAATAGAAACCACAACATTTCATTAGAAATATTGCCAAGGCATAAACCCAATGACAATATCCCATAGCCACCTCCAGGAGGCAAACATGGATAGCTGACAGGTTCAATACTTCAATTTTGATAAGTAAGCACAGTACAATCATTACATTTACACAGAATATAGTAAAGATAATCAGGATTATCATGAAGAAGCAATGGGCCACTTGACAGATGCCCTTAGAAAAGAGAGACAGAAAATAGATCACAGTTCATATCAATTAGAAGATAGAAAGATTATTTAGTAAGAGTTCTCTTAATATCTGCTACACAATGGGAGGCTAATTAAGCTTTCTATTTTTATGAATACCTCAACATGTTATGAGTACAAAAGGCTTTCTATTTTTATGGAGGCAAAAGTCTAACCTTGTCTAGGGTTTGCGTGGTAAGGACATAAAGTGGAGGAGCAACCAGTTTAATTTTCACTGGACAGCCTTTATTGCCTGCAGCCTCGGCTTTCCTCATTGCATTCTGCGAAGTAAATAAATAAATAGAATTAGTAAAACATAATATGTCACACCTTACCCTTTCGTAAGGCATAACATGATCCCGTAGTATACCTGATGAATTACCGAACTTCGCCTACCGGTAATCCATTAAATATACTACAAGGAATTTTAAACCAATTTTCATTCATTTTTCAAGTGGTAGGTAATATTTGAACAGGTATTAAAAACATTTAATTGAAATTTAATCATAATTCAAATTTTTAATTAATTTAAACTCTTCGCAAATTTTTCAGAAAATTCGGCAGAATGTTGTCTATAGTTTGGAAATAATTCTTTAAAAACCTGTGAAAAATACTTCTAATATTTTATTTATCCACAACTCCAGTAAATTCAATATCATCCCACAATTCAATACAAGTAACTCAGTACACAATCAAACGCAATTTGACTTAAATCAATACTTAAATATTTCATTTCATTCTCACCAATTCCATTATAAGGAAAATAATTTATCATTCACTAAACTTAGAAAGAACTTTAAATATTTGCATTCATCGGAGTACTGGAATTAGTATTACAAAACTTTATAAGTAAATAAAATCTCAAATTAATATTACAATAATTTGTATTTGATTACATTCCAAAATAATATTACAAAAGGGTTTATACAACTGCTCGAATGAAATTACATACATATAATTACATGATTACATCAAAATTTAATGCACAGGGATATATTTAGAATATACTGAAAATTTATTTTTTATACGTCTTTAAGTCACAGCTTTTAGTGATCTCACTCAGCTGCTTTGTCCTTACTTTCACCTGCGACAGCATATAAAACTATCGCTGATAGGTGAACTCAGTAGTGCACAACTAATAATTTAAAATGTAACACAAAACATACTTCTGCAAAAATCATAACCACGAAATTTGAAATATTCATTTTCTTCATAGTTCACAAATCAAGTTAATGTTTTCAATAACACAAATCAAGTATTTAATGACATTAATAAAAAATTTAAATAGTTATCAAATCATAAATGGACATTTGAAATATTCCCATCATTTATGGAAATAAATATAAATTTTCAAGAAATAGGAAAAGCATAAAAATATAAATCAATTAAAATAAATAATCTCTTTTAAATCATTTGTGCATAAGATGTCATTTTAAAATCACCATTGCTCACTTTCCAAATCCTTTTTTTTTATTCTCACTAACTTCATGCAAGACTAATCCGTAAAGGCCATCTTTAAAGTGATTCTCACTCCCTATGGTCGGAGAGATCGAATCGTGCACATTTCATCAATAACACCATAACAAATTAAATTCCGAAAAGGGCCATCTTCAAAGTATATCTAACTTCTTATATAAGGAAGATCAAATCATCAATGTGCACGTACCATGGTAATCAAAACAAAGCTAACAACAGTGTCTCCTCAACAAATTAGGGACGAGTAATAACCATGTCGAGCATTAGTAGTGAGATACAAAATAACATCCGAAAATTCATTGCCCCTTTTTTTTGTGAGCATCACACTACAATTCAATTCCATGCCAAATTCAGAAATCAATGTATTTCCATACAAGTCACAATTCATAATATCATTTCCATTTTCCCATACAACCCCATTTTAATCACAATTTCTCAAAATCAAATTCTTTCATGCCATAATAATAATATTCAGCAATCGTTGAGATAAAAATCAATATTTAATAAACATAATACATAAACTCAACTCAACTCAACTCAACTAAGCCTTTATCCAAAAAATTTGGAGAATAAACATAATACATAAAGAAAATAAAATCATTCAGTCATTTGAAATATGCAAAACAATTTATAATTAAAAACTAGTTAGGCACAAACCTTTTTAGCTTGCCTTAATTTAATCTTCTCTAATTCCTTCCTTTAAAGGCTCTTTTCTCACTGAAACACAAAATTAGAGTGTTTCAATATCTATTCAATTTATTTCTAATTAATAAATCTAACAATTAAATTTTATACACTTAATTTATCCACTAAGATTTATACACTTTTGGGTCCTTTGCAATTGTTGTATTTGTGGTTACTATTCATTTCACTATTCAAGTCAAAATGTTGACTTTTTCCTCTTTAATAGGTATGTTAGTTCTAGTTACATCCACATACCATATTTTGGGTCACAATTTTGTTGGCATTGATTGCCAATTGGAATTCAAGGCCTATTGAAACTTATCTCATTTTCAAATTTGGTCATCAATGTTCACTGTTCCATTGGACCTATCTACAGTGAAAATTTGACCAGCTTTCTTTCATCAAAGTTGTTCCGTCTAGTTTAATTCTCTTTTTGAATCACTCAATTTGGAGTTTTGTAGCTCAAGTTATGGCCATTTAACCATAACTGGCCGGATTGGCCAAAGTCCAAATTTCTGGGCAAGTTTAGGGTTCTGGCAGTTTTCTTGACCCAACTTTGGTTGGCAATTTGATTTAGTTCTACTCAGAATTTGGGTTTGCGTTCTTCATGAAAGTTGTTCTACTATGTCATAGCTTTCCAATGGTTTAAAAATCAGGTTATTTTGACCTTTTTACACCAAGTTATGACCATTTGAACATGTACTATTCATATAGTCAGTTTTGTCCATTGATAGGTTATCAATTCCAGATTTGATCAAATTTTACACAAACTTATGGTCAGTTTTAGGGCAAGATTTCTTTATGAAAATTGTTGCTTTGGGTCTTAATTCCCATCTCCAATTGGCCTCACACCAATTGGAGCAACAGAATTTAACTTATAACATTCTAAGTGGACAGGGGTCAAGCTGTCCAGAATGCATCAAGTCCCTAACCATAATTTCAATCACTTCCATTTCTCAATTCACATTCATATTTCATAAACACTCTAATTGACCAATTTAAAGATCAATAATGTCAATTGGCCATCAATTGACCAATCCCCAATTTTCTCCCAAAACCCTAATTGTATAATCCTAATTTCATACACACATGCAAATTCATGTCATCTTATTGCATTAAATCTTCATACAACTCCATATGGACAAGTTTTCTTCATTAATTCTATCAAATCACCACAAAACCTAAGATATCCTAGGCTGGCCAAAATTTTAACTTCAATATTCATGCATAATTCTTCAATTTCCTAGGTTATTTTCTCATATCCAAATGTAATTTCATGCATCCATAATCATTTGGGTTAGGGAGACAACTTACCTCAAATGGCAATTCTTGTATCTACAATTTCTTCAATCTTTTCTCCTCCTTTTTACTTCAAATCTCACTACTAAGACTCAAAATGAATTTTTCTCTCAAGAAAATATGAAAATTTTAGGAAAATTATGGTGAATTTAGAGCTTGAAGTGCTCTTTAATGGAGGAAAGAAGAGATAAAAGAGAGAGAGGGAATGGGACGGCATGTATAAGGAAGAAGACCCAAAAATTGTCTTTTTAATTTGTAATTATCTCTTAATTTCATAATTTAAAATTTATAAATTATTTATGATGTCATCCTTACCTATGCATGATGATTTCATAATTTCCTTTTAAATTAATTTCTTTTCCTTTCTTTTTCTACCAACCTCTTCATTTCTAATATATTTTTATAATTTTAATTTCCTATATTTTATTGAACATGTAGGCCAAGAGTCACCTCTAAGGGTGAATTAATCAAATTGCCCCTTATCGGTCTGATCTGATTTTCCAATAACACTGTATTGCTTCCTGAACCCTGATCCAATTATTTGAGCTTGATCTCAATTCTTTTCTATGGTTTCACATTTTCTCAAGTTTCGCAATTATCCCTAGGCCTGGGGTATCATAAGGTCCCACACGAAATCAGGGTAACGACTGAGCTCGAAGTCACTTCTCGGTACAATCACCCATCGCTGTGGCCTTGGCTCATTTAACCCATTATGCTTTGTTTTCTTCATTTCCTTTTTACTTTTATGTAATTGCTATTTATTTTTATCTATAGCTTTTCTAAGTGACTTAATTATGGTTCTGAACATCCTGACTGTCCGGACAGATATCAGTCGCCGGAACAGTAGACTGTACGGGACTGTCCAATGTAAGGGTGTTATATAATAGTACCTTGCAACCAAAGAATATATGCAGAGTAAACATTAATTTCATGATCAATTGAATGGAAACCAACCAAAGAAAAGGAAATAGAGACCCAAAAATATAAAAGAGGAAAACAAATGTAACCTTAATGTGAAGAACACCATCAAACTGGAAACATTTTATTTCAATATCAGCCCGAATCTTAAGTGGTTGTGGGGTCATTCGTCTCCTAATATTCTTCACCAAAGCTTCTTAGACTTCCTCTGACACAGCAGGCACTACCTTGGTTACCTATACAGCAAGATGAAGCCTCAGTGGTCAAAATAACAAGAGCGAAAAAGGCTTTAGCAAAAAAAGCTTACCTCTTGTTCGTCAAGGCCAATTTCTTTAACTTCACGTGTGAGAGAATTCAAAACTGAATCAGGATCAGTCACAATGATTTTGAAAGCCAGCACATCAATCACTTTTAAGTCCCCAATAACAATTTAAGAAGATTTAACCAAAACTCAAAAAAAAAAAAAGTGTAAATTCTCACCTCAAAAGCACGGCCATATTTCTGGTACAAAGGCCAGCATATATGGATGTACAATTCCTGTGATAAGTAACTTGGTTGGTTAAAAATAAATTAATTGAAAGGAATCAAAAGCTTGATCATGAGATGAAAGGATACCAGGAAGAAGAGTGCATGATCCCAAACAAAACTACTACATTATTTCAACTCCTACAAATCTACAATGCATGCAAACATATATATATACATGCAAACATATATATATATATATATATATATATATATATATATATATATATACACGCGCCAGTATAATAAGCTTTAGTTTGATATTTGGCTTTCATGAAATAGTTTAGTACCATAAGAAATGCAAGGGAAATGTTTTAGATCACATATAAATTGTTGGTGAGAATACAAAGCGAACACATAATACCTGTTCTATTCAATGAGGGATTTTTAATACAACATGCTAAACAATAGGGTGAAATTGTAATCGACTCAATCTTCAAAGATATATATATATATATATATGTACTTGGCTTTTTTTATTTTTTCCCTTACACAACAATACTAATAGCAACCCACAAAGTGTTGATAAGTATTTTTAAATTTAAGCTGAGCTACCATTTCATACCCAATAAAAATAAGATTCACAAACTCTGCAGTCACTAAAAAAATATAACTGTTAAAATTCGACTATGATCAAAATTATTCAAACTCATAATGTGCACAGCCACATATCTCATTTCTTAAGCAAAATAAAATTAATTCACAGAGCAGAAGCCACATGACAGTATCAAGCAACATTCACTAAATAGATGCGGTGTTAGTATAGCAAGAATGAAGGCGAGAGAAAGTTCAATTTTGTTTAATGGACGTGTACCTAAGTCAGTCTGTATAATATCCATAAAGTCAATCTACCAATTTTTTCACGTTCATGCCACTTATATGGTAGCAACTATAATACATGCTATCTGATGGCTGCAGTACATAAGCATGGGTGTTAAGAAGTCGCTGCCAGTGAATAATGGATACATGCTCATTAATAAAACTAGAGTGAACATCAAACAATTGAGTTCCAAAGCTCTAAAACAATATTATTCATAAATCTGATAGCAACCCTCAAAATTTCCAGCATTAATTTCCCCCAAATGCAAATCAATTATAGCTAAAACTCTATTCAATACGTACCTCTAAATCAATGCCCAACGTCTCAGCGACATGCCGCATAATAGAGTGAACAAGCTTGCTCTTATTATACCTCTCCTCACAGGCTTGAATATCCTCCTCACTAACCCTCCTCTTACTCAATTCGATGTAGCCTTTCTCTTTATCGACACGAAGCAAGATAAAAGGCTCAATGCGGCCAACCTTGATCAAGCTACTGACGCTACGAATCCGACGGCGGGAGAGTTCAGAGAACAATATCATGCCCTCGATGTTATTGTACTCAAGAAGCGAAACATAGGCGCCCATGTCGGCAATGTTCTTCACCTGAATCATGACCGCCATGTCGACCTCCGGGTACTTGGCTTAGTACATCCGGCACTCGAGGTTTAGCGTGTGCGTTCCCATAATATTGTCTCGTCCTTTTTTTTTCTTAGAATTGAGGATTTTCGCAAGAAAAATATTATGGTGGACGAGAAATTTTGAGTTTTGGGGTTCAAGTAGAGCAGCTGATGAGCTAACACAAGGAGGCATTCAAGCAGCTGATGGAAAATGGAGAAGACAGTGATATGGGCCTTAGGCTTTTCTCTAGAGAAGATACCACGCTCGCACCCTTCGGCCCAACGCCTACTGTTACTGTACTCTCTCTATATATAATTTTTAAGAATAAATTACTAAGAATATAAAAACAACACTGGGAGGATTCTCTCTCCAACATTTCAGTTCTTATGTAAACAACTTTGTGTTTGATACGTGTGAGTGTGAAATCGAGTTGATTCTGTGTATGCGTGTGAGTGGGTAGATGCTTAAATGATTCTTTTATTGCTTAGCTTAGTTTTTCGCTTACAGTTCTCTCATTGGACTTTCATCATGTCCAGGTTGGATCAGAAAGTTATCGGAATTAGTTCTTTAAGAACTGAACTTTAAGATCATTGAATCTTTAAGAGAGAATCTCCAGGAGAAATCGTGGGCCTCCTTTTCCTCTGAAAGGCTTACCTCATGCTGGCCTACCGCCTGCCATCCATGAATCACACTTTGGCAGAGGGCTTGGAACAATGCGACCCCATCCAGTCCTACTGGAGGAAAAAAGAGAAATCCAATATCGGATAGATCCCAGGCAGCTTCCTTCTCATCCTGCAACAATGGAGGAGTGTCTTGCTGCCCAAAATCAAGACATTCAAGGTTTGTTGGCTGATAACCAGCGGCTAGCTGCAACCCATGTTGCACTTAAGCACGAACTGGAAGCTGCCCAGCATGAGTTGCAATGGATGACACATTTTGCAGATTCATTGCATGTGGAGAAGGATATGCAGAGAAGGGAATTGCACGAGAAGTCTCTAAAGTTGGAGGCAGATCTTCGAAAGGTGGAGGCTATGCACGGTGAGCTTCATCACATTTTTGCTGATATTAGGACCTTAGTGATGTGAGGCAAGAACATAGAGGTCGTATGCGAGGAATGACTCAAGATTTGGCTAGGTATAATGCAGACTTGCAACAATTTCCTGCTCTGAGGGTAGAAGTCGAGAGCATGAAGCAGGAATTGCAGCGTGCACGGTATATGCTTGCTTGATCTCCTTGTCAAGTGAAATAGCAAGTTAAAAAATTTTATGTTTTTGGGATAAATTTTATTGAGATAATTGTTCTCTATATTTTTCTTCTAATGCACGTTATTCTCTATGTTTTTCATCTATATTTTAGTGCAAGAATTCTTTGTCGTGTCAAAGAAAAAAAATGCAGATATTTATGTTATGTGGTATTTAGATCGTAAGTGATGAGGTATTTGGTTCTATAGTTCGGCTTCTATGCAGAATATCCAGAATCCACGTGCTGATACATGTATTTAATTCTCAGCCTGCAAGTGATTGAATGTTCTTGGGGATACTGCTTTAGCTGAAGCGATGGGCATTCTTTATGGAGTCCAGTGTGCGGCCATGCTAAATTGTACAGCTATTGCTGATGCGCAGGGAAGGATCTTGTCTCAATCGATGTGTGACCTGACCAAGTATATCCCGGATCCAAAGAACCAGAAGAAAAAAATGATGTCAATAATGTGATCGATGCTGAGCCCTCAGCGGCATTTTGCAGCCCCTGCATACTGTATTGGAGGATATTGTTGATCTAAGAACCCATGTGTAACTGAAATAATATCTAAGGTTAAAGAGAAACACAGGAGAGGTTATTCACAAAACCAAGAATTCATTAACTAATGGAAATGAATTCCACATTTACTTGATGAACACAGTAATTATTACATATGATTTGTAGTCATCCTTTTGGCATTACCAGAACCCTTGTATTGGTTGCGATCAGCTTGCAACCAGGGACATTCAAGAGAATCAAAGAATTAATGCAATAAATGGCCGAGTAGTTTATTCACTTCTGTTGCATTACACGAGCAGAGTCATCTCCTTCACATATTATCACTGCTGAGTTTGGGTTGAGTTGACTAGCCAATTCAGGTTGAGCCTTAAGATACTCTTCCCTAACAAAAGAAGCAGCCTCTTCTGCAAAATCAGCATCTACAAATGCAACACAACAGCCTCTAAATCCAGCACCGCTAAACCGTGCCCCAAATACACCAGGAGCCCTCAGAAGAATCTCGTACAGTTGTTTCAGTGGCACGCAGCCTAAACAATCAACATAGCATAAATGGTACTACATCGGTCACATGCCAATGGCAATTACAGGTTAAAAACCATGAATTCCAACTTCCAACTCTGAAACAACTCTAGTTAAGGTGGTAAAACTAGATCCCGGCAACTGGTTCTTATTTTTCCAGGTTGTGTAACCAGAAAATCAGCCTGTTTGGTTTAACTTTAGAAACACAGGCGAAAGTAATTCCAGCCTATACAGGCATCCTTAACAGGATCTTAACAATGCTAGTACAGGGCATAAAAGTTATACATGACGTTGATAATATATATATGCGTGTGTGTGTGTGTGTGTGTGTGTTTTTTTTTTTTTTTTTACTTGTTATTTGTTACAACACCAAACAAAACTTGCATCGTGCACATATAAATAATTACGAGTGTTAATTATTTGTCTATGTGTGTTGCAAGTTTTGTTTGGTGTTGTAATAAGAAATGTTGCTCCTCTTTGACTGGAAGGTCATGGATTCAAGTTGAAGAAACTCTGCAAGAAAACAGTAGGAACATTGCATAGTATAGATAACCTTCACCTGACCTCACAAAGCATAGCGCCTTGTGCATTGGAAATGCCACACACACACACACACACACACACCCCTCCCTCTTTGCAGAGAGGATGTGAAGGGGTTGGGGGACAGTAGACAACAAATAAAACCAATAGTTATCTGTTATACCGCATTCATAGTTCTGAATAGAACTTAAACCAGAGGCTGAAATGAGCTTTCCGAATTCTTGTAAGTTGCCAGAAGCCCAAGCTTCAAGACCTGAAATAATTATGGTATATATCTAGCTGTAAGTTGAAATTGATAAATATATAAATAAAGAAAGATATAGTAAGTGTGCCAAAGAATTTATGCAAATGTGATGACAGAGTAATGCCTTTGATAACCCGCTTATTTTCTGAAAAATAATGTTCTGCTCTTTTGGCTAGAAGGGGTTCCAAGTTGCCCTGCAAATGCAAAGAAGAATGAAATGAAAATAAATTACGAATAAATAAAATGTAAAATTACTTGACCAATTTAAGTTCACAACATGGTTCTTAGCTTTATACTTTTCATTAAAAAAATTGCAAAATGATGTAAAACAAGATAAATGAATTAGAAGAAATAAAACAGAACACTTGAATTCGGAAAAAAAAAAAAAAGAAACAAAAAAAAAATCATAAGAAAAATAAGCAGAAAACCAACCTATTCAACAAACAGTTGCCATGAATACATTTATGTTCTTTTATCAAAAAATATCATTTCTAGTTTCAATAGATGATAAACAACAAAGGGAGAGGTAATTCAATTACCTTGTACATTTCATATGCCTCTGGCTCAACTGTTTGAACACAGAGAGGGGAACAAAGGAGGATGAATCAAAGTTATGATGCAAGTAATAATAAAGACTAATGAAATTGAAGTGGAGAAGAAAGTTCAGATACTAGCCATTGCATAGATAAGGCTCCATGTTTTCATTTCCAGAAGCTCTGAAGATCAGACGTCATGTCAGAAAAATATAACCTTTAATTAGAACTTGTATATTCATTTCATGAAAATCTAAAAAAAAAAAAAAAAATCCAAACTCATGTGATATGAAATTAAGATAATGTTGAAAAATAAAAGAGAGAGTGAACTTAAAAGCCAAATCGATATTAATCTATCAGTACAAGTATTAATGATGCTTTATGCTTTATGCTATTTGATTATGCTACCATTTTCTGTAAGAAAGGAACAAAGAAAATTGTAAAATGATCTTGACTGGTTATGAAAGATCATGTCAACTTAATTGAACAAATCATACCATTCATGAACATCCTATTAGATGGAATATGCAAGTAGATGGGATTCAAATTCAATTATCCGATGGAATGATAAATGATACCACCAAATTCAACATCTTTTATTCATCCTCTCAGATGATTAGTCAAGGTTACAGTAAGTTCATATGCAATTCATTAAGGTTTAAGACCAAGACACAGCCTCTAACCTACGCCATAATTCTACTCAATGAAGCCAAGATATTCACTACAGTACTTAGGTTTTAGCTAGTCAAACACCTCATTACCGTAAATGGCATCTCCATCATTGCAATAATTTGGTAATGTGAAGTATGCACTCAATTCTTCATTTTTTCTGTACTTCAATCTAACCTTTAACCTCGCCAGTTTTGGCATGAGGAGCGCATATGAAAGTGGGATCAACCAAAGAGCACACTATTAGGGTTAAGGAACCCTAACAGAGAATTATAAGAGAAGTAGAGAAAATTAGAGAAGAGAGAGAGAGAGAATAGAGAGATAGTTGAGAGAGAATTGAGAATTATTATTTCTGTGGTAATTCTTGAATGGATCTACAAGATTAGCTTGTTGAGAATTTATATCTCAACTCAGTAACTACTCTCTCTAAAGTCAAACATAGCAGTTACCAATTCTGTTACAGAATCAGTTATACACTCTAGCTCCTTTCCCTCCAATATTCCCCATCCTATTACTATTATACTTTCTTCTATAGTATGTAACAATACCCCTTCCTTCAGCACTTTCTTGTCCCCAAGAAAGTGGCTGTTCTGGAAATTGAGCAGTGATAAAACTTCTATCCTCCCAGGTGGCGTCCTCTTCAGGCAATTGAAACCACTTAATAAGTCCTTGTTCTACCTTCTAATCTCCCCTGAAAACCACTATGGTCTGTAATACTTTCTCAGGAAAAACTACAAACTGATCTTCTTGCAGAATAGGCAATTCAGAAATTGAAGTGATGCCCTCACCAATCCTTCTTTTCAACATTGAAACATGAAAAACGGGATGAATTGTAGAAGAAGATGGCAATTGTAACTTGTAAGCCACCTTGCCCATTCTAGCAATTACTTGAAATGGCCCATAAAACTTAGCAGATAATTTCAAATTCTGCCTCAGTGCCACTGAGGTTTGCCTATAAGGTTGCAATCTCAGATATAACCAATCTCCAACAGAAAATTCCCTTTCAGATCTACCCTTGTCAGCTTGCTGCTTCATCCTGTTCTGAGCCTGTTGCAAATTGGCCTGGAGAAGAGAACTAAGCTGCTGCCTGTCATGGATGAAGGTATCTACAACTCCTACCTTCACACCATCAAAAGGAAACATAGGCAAGAATTGAGGGGCATACCCATATAGAGCCTCAAAAGGTGAGATTCTGATGGCACTATGAAATGAAGAATTATACCACCACTCTGCTAGGGATAACCAGTCCACCTATGTTGCAGGTTTCAAGTGAACCATACATCTTAAATAGGCTTCAATACACTGATTCACCCTTTCAGTTTGACCATCTGATTAAGGGTGATAAGCTGAACTCATAGCCAATTTAACCCCCAAACACTTGAATAATTCCTGCCAGAATAGACTTGTGAAGACTTTATCTCTGTCTGAAGTAATTACTTGAGGAACCCCATGAAGTTTAAAGACAGTATCCAGAAAAACATGAGCTACTGATGCTACTGTATAAGGATGGGACAGAGAGATAAAATGTGCCACCTTTGTCAATCTACAAACTACTACCAATATAGTGTCTTTATCTCTTGACTTTGGGAGACCCTCAATAAAATCCATAGAAATTTCTTGCCAAGCTTAGGAAGGAATGGGAAGAGGCTGCAACTTCCTTGGATAAGGGCATGTTTCACCCTTACATTTTGCACATACATCACAAGATTTTACCCATTCCATCTCTTCTTTCAACATACCAGGCCAAAAGAAATACCTCTTCAATCTCAAATAAGTGACATTAACCCCTGAATGTCCTCCCACAGCAGAATTGTGATAAGTTTGCAATAAAGTATGCTTCAAAGTTGTAGAATTCCCTACATACAGCCTATGGTTGTAATATAGGACACCATTCTTCAACTAATAGCCTGCAACAGCATTAGGGTCCAAAGAGAGCTTCTGAATTAACTCTCTAACTTTATCATCCCCTTCATAACTTTCCACCAATTGCTGCATCCAAGCAGGAACTACCACAGATTGAATAACACAAGAATGGAAGTCTGCAGGCCTCCTTGACAACGCATCTGCCACTTTATTTTCAATTCCCTTCCTATACAGTATCTTATAGTTCAATCCCAACAATTTAGAAATAGCCTTCTGCTGCAAATTAGTATGTAACCTCTGCTCAAGTAAGTATTTTATACTTTCATGATCAGTTTTAATAAAGAATTGACCCTGTTCTAGGTAATTTCTCCATTTACTTACTGTAAAAGTGATAGCTAGCAATTCCTTCTCATACACAGATAAAGCCTCACTCTTAGTCCCAAAGCCTTAGAAATGAAGGCAATAGGATGCCCTTGCTGTTGCAACACTGCTCCCATTCCCCAATTACTAGCATCTGTCTCAATTACAAATGGCTTAGAAAAATCTGGCAGAGCTAAAACTGGAGCTGTAGACATTAATTCCCTAAGCTTCTCAAAAGCCTTTTGAGCAATAGCATTCCAGTGAAATGAATCCTTCTTTAATAGTTCAGTTAGAGGCTGACAAATAACCCCATAGTTTTTTATAAATTTCCTATAATAGCCTGTAAGTCCCAAAAACTCCTGAGATCCTTGACTGAAGTAGGAACAAGTCAGTTTACCATAGCAGCAACCTTTTTTGGATCAGTAGCAACCCCCTGTCTTGAGACGATATGCCCAGGATATTCAATTTCAGCTTGCCCAAAGAAACATTTAGATTGTTTAGCAAAAAGATGTTGGGCCTGCAGCACCTCAAACACTTGTCCCAAATGCTCCAAATGACTCTTCATATCCCTACTATAGACCAAGATATCATCAAAAAATACCAGTAAAAATTTCCTTAAGAAATGTTGGAAAATGTGATTCATTAAGGCCTGAAATGTAGCAGGAGCATTAGTGAGGCCAAAAGGCATCACTTTAAATTCAAAATGCCCATGGTGTGTCCTAAAAGCAGTCTTAGGAATATCATCCACCTTCATCCTTATTTGAAGGTAACTAGCCTTCAAATCTATCTTAGAAAAGATCACAGCCCCATGCAATTCATCTAGCAAATCATCAATAATAGGGATTGGAAACTTATCCTTAACTGTCAAGTCATTAAGTCTCCTATAGTCAACACAAAATCTCCATGTCCCATCTTTCTTCTTCACTAAAAGAACAGGAGAAGAATAGGGGCTAGTGCTAGGTTGAATGATGGAAGAGGAGAGCATATCTTTTATCAATGTTTCAATCTCTGTCTTCTGGTAATGGGGGCATCTGTAAGGCCTAATATTAACAGGCTGAGCATCATGCTGTAGAGGAATAGCATGATTGTGACTTCTAAAAGGTGGTAACCCTCGAGGCTCTTGAAAAATGCTGTTATATTTCTGGAGTAATTGTTGCAGTTTCTCATCACACCCAAAATTGGAAGTAGCTGATAGCAAGGAGTGGTCAGAATGCATAACACAGAACAAAGGAGTCTGAAAATTCTTACCATCTTTCCTCAATATATTGGCAGAATACCAAAGCCTAGACTGCAGCTTACCCTCTCCAATGCCATGCAAAACTACTGATCTTCCTTCCACAGTAATAGTAATTGTTGATGCCTCAAAGTCAAATAGTACTGGATTGTGCTTTTTTAACCAATCCACTCCTAATATCATATCAAAACCCCCTAATTCCAGATCTTCAAATCAAAATTAAACTCATTATTGTTCATTTTCCATTTAAATTGCTGACATTGTAAATCACACCCTAACTTCCTCCCATTTGCCACTGTAATAGCAGTGTATAGTGTTGAAACCAACTCCAATTTCAATTCTTTAGCTATTCTTTTGTCAAGGAAACTGGTGGTACTACCACTGTCAATTAATATCACCAATTGCCTGTTTTTATGAAGCCCCAACATCCTTATTGTATCAATGCCATGACTACCTTCCAGTGCATGAACTGACAGAGTATTGTCTTCCATATTTTCCCTTTCCCCCATCTCCATTCCTGCTTCAAACCACTCCTCTTCACCTCCATCCTCATCCTTCTCCACGGCACAAATTGCATTTAATGATTTCTGCTTACATTGATTCCCTGAAAAATACATGTCCCCACATCTGTAACATGGTTTAGGCTGATTCTTAGCAGGGCTTGAAAAAGAATTTGTTGGTTTATATACTGAAGATAAAGTAGAAACAGGCAGTGGATTGGGTGAGTTGGTACTGGACTGAGTTTTAATTGTTGTAAGGCTGGGTTTGTCAAAATTTGGTGGTCTTGGAGGGTTTTGATAGGTCTGATATGGCTTGGCATACTGGTTTGGGTAATTAGTCTGATATGGAGTTAAAGGACAGTAGATTGGCTTCTAAAAGGTTTGGAAAAATTGCTTGTATTCTTAGGCTTTTTACTGACTTCCAACACTTGTTCTTGAAGCCTAGCTACTTCTATAGCCTGAGATAAGGAAACAGGCTTCATCATTCTAACAACCAACCTAATTTCATCCTTTAAACCCCCCATAAAAGCAGACAGAAAATAAAGATTCACCAAATTCACGCATTAATCTCTCAATTCTTATTCTTAATTCCTCAAATTCATCTTGATATTCCTCTAAAGATCCCTCCTGCCTCAGTTTCATAAAACCCTCTACTAAATCCTCTAGCCCTTCATCCCCAAATCTGCTACAAATTCCCTTCTCAAATTCTTCCCAAGAATGTACTCCACCCCTATTTCAATTATGGAACCATGCATCAGCCCTATCCACCAAAAACAGGCTCGCTATTGGTACGTTTTGATCAATAGGAACCTTATAGATCTCAAAATATTTTTCACACCTTCTCAACCAAGCCGTAGGTTCTTTCCCATCAAAAGTAACCAACTCTATCTTGGGCAAAATCTATGGCATACCTTCTATAAAAGAAAAATTTTCAAGGTTATTAGGGTTACCTATATTCTGTAAATTCTGGATCCTTATAGGGTTAGGTAATAAACCCATCCCATTTCCCAAGACTGACTGAAATCCAACATTTTCAGATCTACTTTCACTTTCCCCAGAATTACTAACTTCCTTACTCCTTCCAGCACTCATGTAGGCTCGCAATTCCTCCAAGATAACATTCTGACCCTCAGTATTCTTCATCATATCTTCTTTAAATTCCTTCAGATCTCCAGCAGTTCTTGAAGCCACTTCTTGCAGATTCTGAGAAACTTCTTGCAAATTCCTCACTTGTTCTTCCAGCTCAGCAATCTTCACCATCTCCGGACTCACTACAACTGATCTAGTCATATTTCCGACTTCCAGGAACCAATTACCCACTGATTCTTGGATCTGATAGCTCTGATACCAAATGTTAGGGTTAAGGAACCCTAACAGAGAATTATAAGAGAAGTAGAGAAAATTAGAGAAGAGAGAGAGAGAGAATAGAGAGATAGTTGAGAGAGAATTGAGAATTATTATTTCTGTGGTGATTCTTGAATGGATCTACAAGATTAGCTTGTTGAGAATTTATATCTCAACTCAGTAACTACTCTCTCTAAAGTCAAACATAGCAGTTACCAATTCTGTTACAGAATCAGTTATACACTCTAGCTCCTTTCCCTCCAATATTCCCCATCCTATTACTATTATACTTTCTTCTATAGTATGTAACAATCACCAACTCCATCAAATGTGGCACATAAAGAAGCAGAGAAGAAGAAACTTACGAATTGCATGATTTTAGATCATCCATGCAATCTACTTTTGTATGTTGACTTCATCTTGGAATAAGGCCTGTCCTAAAATAACCCTTACTATAATCAGTTCAGTTTGAAGCAAACCAACCGATTGCACACCCCTAATGGAGGAGGGGAGATAACAAACTTAATTTAGTGCTGTAGAATCCATAAGAAAATATATTCTTCCCCCTTTGTCAAACAACAGTCATTTGACAGCAACTAAAGCACCCTTTTTTTTTTAATTTGATTCGTGTGTGTGATCTCATGGTAAGGTCACTTATAAAATTGGATCAAATGTTGTGATTTCAAGACCAAAAAATAAATAAATAAATAAATAAATAAAAAGAAAAATAAAAATCAGCTGTAATCTTAAACATCACAGAGGCACACCTAGGCACCTTGCTTAAGGGCATGCCTTGACGATAAGGCATAGACCTTAGGAATGTAACTTACCTTTTAGGGTTTGAGGCACAAGGCATATACCCCTTGTGCCTTTATACTATGTGCACATAAATCTCATTTCCCTTATAAAAGGCTTACATTATCTCTCATTTTGAATGAAATATGGCTCTGTGTTCTGCTTCTGAACTTGATCTTGTCATGACATTTTTTTACTCGTCTTGTCCATCTAATCAACTTGTGGTAAAAAAAAAAAAAGAAAAATTGAAAACCATAATTTATTCTACTGTCAATTAGAATCAAGAAACCTAAATTCTCCTAAAACACAATTTGGACTAACAAACTAGATTCGCAGTTAGACAAGTGAATTAGCACGAGATTGGTGGTGGTTATTTATAATTTGAGGCATCATAGTCCAGCACTAGTTACAACCTAAATTGGGTCATAATAATCAATAGTTTCAGAATGTTCTAAAGATACCTCAAGCAAGTTAATTATTTATAATTTGATGCATCATAGTTCAGAACTATTTACAACCAAAATTGGGTCATTATAATCATAGTTTCAGAATGTTCAAAAGATACCTCAAGCACGTTAAGCAGAACAAATTATACAGACAATAGTAAAAGATCTATTGACCATTTAATTCTTATTAAGGGAAAAGAATCATACTTTAGTAGAAATCTTGCAGCTTGTTGACACTCTGCAACCCGACAATTGTATCCAGGGTTGTTGGTCAAAGCATTCCTAAGGCCTGAGAATGCCACTAATATTTTGTAGAATTTCTGCAACTTCAATGGACGAATAAGCTTGTGCTCTTTAGTCTACAGATGCCAAATTAGACTGATGAGACATAGTACAAGAACAACACCTAATTTTCATAAACAAAGCAGCTTCCAGTGTATTTTCAATATAAGAATTAATTAAATGAAGAAATCAGATTAAAATGCAATAATTAGCATGAAAAAATCTGTAAAAATTAATAGATGCCACTAAAACAAACGAACACACAGAGAAAGGACCAAAAGGCCAAATTCAACTCTATAACATCCATGAAAATGCAATCTATATCAGTTTCACATTCATTTAAACCCAACAACAATTAAAAAAAAAACTATCAAGTCCAATTAATAATGTCTTACTTAGGGCTTCCTTTTAGTCTACGTGATATGCTGATGTAGTGATGTGTTAAAGACTGAACTCATGGATGCAGAGACATGTCTCCCCATAACCATATACATAATTTCTCTTTATGTGTTTCTTTTTTAATCAGACTTAGTTTCCTAGGAGAGAGACAAACCCATTATGATGTGAATCAATTGTATTATAACATCATTTACACGGGGGGAAATTACAAAAAAAAAAAAGAGAGCATCTAGCCTAATATACACCTCGGTCCTCCCCTTTTCAAAATTAGATAATGTGATGTTTGAATTTTATAAAAATCAACATTTCAGTCCTTTTTAGCTAAATTAGGTTAAGAAACAGCTTAGTTTTGGTTCAAAACAAATATTTCGTGCGGTAGTATTATTAGGAGGGTAAAATATGAAAAATCTGTATTTCTGGTTGATTTACATTTTTCATGGCAACACACACACACACACACACATGTGTATATATATATATATATATATATGCCCCATAATCCCATGGCACACATGCTTGGAATAGATTGCATTTTGAGAGAGTTGAAAAAGCATCATCCCTTTAAAAGGATTTATGCATCTTTTTCTCTAGAAAATGATAATATCAAGTTTCTATAAAACTCGAGAACCAAAGTGCCTAGAGGAGTTTTTGTAAATTAAACCTTTATCTGGGGCATATATCCAATGTTTATAAAAAAAAAAAAAAGGAAATAAAATAACATCACACTTCAATATGCCAATAGGATTTCATTCAACTTAAACCAACACTTAATTAGAAAATATTGGCAGTGTGCAGCCATGAAATTTTGTGACACTCAAGCTATGACACGCCCATCAGGCAAACTGAGCAAATATAATCAAAATTTAGAAAATAACTAAAATATTACTAAAGGGTATGCGTTAAGGACTAGTTATAGCCAAAAGCATCTTATAGCCAAAATCATTCAACCAATACCTTGCAGTCCATGCACGTTAGGCAACCATGTCTTGAAAGCAATATTGCTGATTGATCCAGTATGCCATTTCTCAGGCCAAAGTATTCATTTTCAATCACCCTGCATTTTCAGAAGGTCAGTATTTAGAAATTCTTAGTTTTTTAAAATGCATAGGACAATAAAATGCCAATAAAATATCTTAGCCAAGCACCTAGGTGGCATGAATTAGGTAGCAAAAGTTCTTAACAAAAAGTCACATTCATGACACAATTTGACCAATTGATACTTCAAACAGGGATTCTGATCATACTTCTAAGAGGAATCCAGAATACTTCTAATAAACAGTAGGGCACACAAAGAACAATTTGGAAAAAAATTAATTTCTTTTATGAGAAGTTTATTTGATTTTCTAATATTTTCTTGAACTTTGTGCAAGTTCTCAATTTAGCCAATTATTTTAGTTTCACCAATTTTGGCTTTGCATTTTATAATTGTTAGCAATTGCGGGCAACCGGTCAAGGGTATGTATCAATGCAAGCTTGAAGCCTATGTGGCAAGCTCAGCCAACTTTCAAAACTTACTAGGAGTTCCACCTTGACTAGATCCCTCCCCCGGGTCTCTCTCTCTTTATCCCTTGATACCCACAATCCCTGTTCCTGGCCAACTTTCAAAACTTACTAGGAGTTCCACCTTGACTAGATCCCTCCCCCGGGTCTCTCTCTCTTTATCCCTTGATAACCACAATCCCTGTTCCTGACTGCAACCAACAAATGACCCCCTTCTCACCAACACCAAAAAGTTCAGCTACACTGCCTTCCTACTATCTCCCTTACGCAACACAGTCACACTACCACCACCTAGCAGCCCCATCACCAATCAAACAAAACTCCAATCACCATGCCTTACAGCCCTTCACCACCTCAATCTCCCCCTACCCTCCTCTTCACACCGTGCCAACAAATTGGCCATCACAACTTTGTCTCAATCATGAATTAACAGTCACCAAAATAAAAAGGAAAAAAAAAAAAAAAAAACCTTCACATTCCATAGATCTAATCAACCTCAAAAGCAATAAGAAATTGTTTGCTCCCTTCAATTACCAATAATCAAAAACCCTAACTGCAGCAACCTGAAACCCATTCTTGAAATGCATCACCACAGTCACTAATCAATTCACGAAATCTATCACATTTTTTATCTTCAACCAAACCAAAAATCAGTTTCAGTTTTGTTGGTTCAAGATGGCAAACCAAGAGAGGGGCCAATTGGGTGAAGTATAAACATCAAGCAAGCATATATGGTAAAGAAAGAAATCCACATAGATTTATAGCAGTGCAGCAATAACTTGCCTACTTCCACTCTCCAAGCTTCCCTTGGGATTTTCCACTATCCACAATCTTCTTTATAATCACAATGATCCTTTTGTGGCTCAAGATCATAACCCAATAAGGAGGCCATCAAGAAGCAGTTAAAGTTCTCACTCTACTTTGGTCACTAGTCAAGATATTTCATGTTACATATAGATTTTTTCATCCTTTATTTTTGCCAATTTGTTTAATAAAAATCTTATAGTTTTTTTTTCTTCATTTTTGCCAACCTCTTTAATAAAAAAATCTCATTTACTTGGAGGAGATAAAAAAGGATGGACTTTCACGCTGGAATACTGGATTCAAAGTTCAAATAAGATAATCTGTAGTCACCAACACGAGATGCAAGTAAAGAATATCATCCAGTAAATGCAACATCTAAGAATCCCACCATTCACATTCAATATTTTCACAAAGAAAAGCAAACACAACATTTAGGAAGGTTCAAACAAAAAATTTGCACGTCATAGTGTCTTACATATAGAATTATTAGAACTAAATAAGGAGGTTATCGAAGAGCAGCCAAGGTTCTCTGTACATGGGCCACCAATCACACTATTTCATGTTAAAAACAGGTATCTCTCTATTTTTGCCAATCTCATATAAATAAATAAATAAATAAATCTTCATCTATCTACCTACAGGAAGAAGACGGGAGTATGGGGTGGATTTTCACACTGGGTGTTTGGGTTCAAAGTTCAAAAAGAAAAAGATCTATAAAGTAGATTCACCAATAGAATTGCAAATAAAACCCATCATCAAGTAAATGCAAATACCCACCTGTCATATTCAATATTTTCAGTAGGAGGTATAGTTAAGTTATTCGCACTTTCCAAAGCCAATAGATAAGCAACTCCAACCTGTCACATGTAACTGTATGGATTAGTACTGTACAAAAAATCATCAATAAAGTATGTTTCTTTTGCAATTTGAGGCTTTGTGAAATTTCAAAAGGGACCAATACATAGAGAAACTGACCAATTGTTATAGGTGGTTTAGCCTTGAAATCTTTAAAGGAAGTGAGAAAATAAAATTACAAAAAAAAAAGTGTTCAAAAAAAGAATTCAGCTTCTATCGCATTGAAAGCTTGGATAGTTCTCTTTGGCGCAAGTAAAATACATTAAGCCAATAGGCCAAGCTGCCCTGCTTATTACTAAACATCCCATGTCAAATTGTATGGATATAAATAGTTCAATAATTAACCAACTGCATTGAAATAGCGTGAAAATCATATTAGTAAAGCTATAATACAACCATTAAATGTAGTAAAAGATATTTCGCAGACTCCCTAATCTTCTCTTATATATGCAAATTCTTTTAGATAAAATTGCCACTATTAGTAAGCTTAGTAATGGTTGGGATCCAATGAGTACAGTTGCCAGAACAAGTAAATCTACAGTAGGTGTTCCCAAGCAAATCAAACCTTCCTTAGTTTTGACTTCAACTCAAAATTCACTCCCTCTGGATAAGTGATGCAGGGAATCAAAAAATAGTTTATAATTATGTTTTTATAAAATACTTATTGCAATTGCTGTTCCTTAACTGGTTAGGTTTATTTTCTTAGTTCGGAAGTACCATTAGTGTTTAGGGTTCCTGTTTTACTCAATAATACCCCAATTTCCTACATTAAATCTAAAGATAATTGTAAGTTTCTCAGGTATTTAAATTTGATATTTCTTCAGCTCCTCATTGTCTGCATCAGGTGTATTATTACTTCCCAATTGCTCCATTCTCTCTGAGAAATGCAACTTCAAAACCAAGCAAGATAAACCAAACATGAGAATTTGCTTAGAATTAATAATAATAATAATAATAATAATAATAATAATAATAATAATAATAATAGAATTGTCAACTATACAACCCCATTAGTCCAACCCTGTGATTATACAGTTCTATTTGAAGAGGGATTATTTCATTAACAAATAAATATTTGAATTGGATGGAACCATAGATGAAAGTCTAGGGTTTTAAGCTTTTATTTAATCTAATGAAATTCGATAGATAATTGCATTTCAAGGATTTTTTTTATTCAAAAGAGAATTATTAATTATCACAAAAGAAAAGAAAAACCCCTCAATGTGCTTTTCTTTCAATATAATTTCCTTTTCAATAAAAAGAAAGTGTTGATTTATTAGCACAAACTAAAGCAATAACAAGCACACTTACAGCAGCAGAAGAACTAAGGCCAGAACTGTCAAAACCTTCGGAACCACTAATGTACCCTATGACGCCCTGTAATGAATACAATAGCAATTGTAAATTAATCCACACATGCTTTCAGAACAGATTCAAACAAACCATCTAAGGTACTTATCTAGTTTTAGCATGCAGTATTTAGCAAACATTAAATGTATCTTAATTTGTCAAAGAACAATATTAATTAATTGTATGCAACTATAAGCCCATAAGTAACAAGATATTTATTCATAGACAACGAAAGAAAAGGGTAACTCTTGCATTCATTTCTTCCAATAAAATGTAATGGTTCTCTATTGAACTATCTAAAAGAGGTATTACTCCTACTTGACAATTCAATGGGAATTTTGTAAAACACAAAGAATAACCTAACCTGAGTTATAGAGAACCCCCTGCTCTGCAGTGCATAGACAGCTCCTCTGGCAAAATTTCCCCAATTACAATCTTCTTGTAGTTTTTGAGAATTGCTTGCATGGTTCTCACTGTTTTTTCTAATGGGTCTTGGGTATTGTACTTCATCAACGCTGTAAAACCCATGGAATGGTATGGCTCATTCAATTTAAAAGGCATATTATAAAGTGCACCCTGATGCATATTATAGGCATATACTCAATTACAATCTCTTGCTTGGTGACGTTATCTTTTAAGCAATAAAATTAAGACTTTATCTTTTAAGCAACAAAATTAAGGATTACCAGATAAATTTAATGTTTGTCAAATTCTCAGATATGGTTTTATTTGAGCCAACATTAATAGTTAATTAGTTATGGCCAGTCCTACACTATCTGAAGCTAGGCACATGTTATCACACTTATGAGTGCTATTCCAGTGCATCTTAAGTAACTGATGCAGATAGAGGTCCAAGAAGAGCTAGAAGTGTAATTAATACAAGTAAATCATATATGTGGTACAAACATTACTAGGAAAGCATTGTAAAGTATAGGTTCTCTTTCTTATGCAAGAAAACCAGGACAAAAATCATTCTCTCTTCTCTATAGTTTCCTACTTTGGCATTTAAGCCCCCATTGTATATACCATAACAAACATTACATTTAATTAAGCTTTTCTTTGATTTCACCTGGTGCAAAAGGAGTTAGAAATAACTTTGATGCTTTTCGTTTCAAAAGTTCTATTTATCTTGCATTCAGTATTATGGTTAATTATTTAAATAGGAACCACCAAGAGTTTATTATAGAATGTAAAATTATAGAACTGTAGCTATCCAATTGAAGGGTTTGTTTTGTCTTTTTAGGTCTGCTTAATTATGGTTATGGTGTATGATTAGAAATTGGTTGACTAGGCTTTTAATTTCTAGTAAGTATTTCTTTGTTTATGGTGTATGCATATTGGAAATTTGGAATAAGAATAGATAATGAACCTTTTAACCAAATAAGCAAAGCATCTCTTAGAAACAATAAATAAGAAAATTTAGGAGCCATTGGTCATGTTTCAGAGAATTAATTCTTGGCAATGAAATAATGTTAAAGTGTGCAGTTTGTTTCACTCCCACATTGAATTTATTTTCTCAAGGATAATATATTCAACTTGATTACATGTGATGTATGAGAGAGAGAGAGAGAGGGAGAGCAATGTTGAAATGAAAATCACAAATCTTGAATTATTGAAACACTTTATAAGAGCATGGGAAATTAAGAAAGGATTACAACAATGATTTGTCTACCTGATTCTAACTTCTCCACTGAATTGTCCTGAACGCAGTATAACCTACAAGGACCATTTAGGAAAAATTAACATTGAACAAGGAAAAATAAAAAGAAATTTCAATGACAACTGCAAAATTTAAATATCAAGATGAATTTTAGGCTATAATTGGTAAGACAGTTGAATGGATTATCACCAATCACATAATGATTTAAGGAATCGAATAGAACCACCATTGCATTCCTATATTTGATTACAAAAGTGAATAAAATAGAATAATATAATATAATGATAGTTTGCCTTCCTATAGATAGGGGCAATAGTAAACTATGGTGTAGGTTGCGGCAGCAATAAAATCAATGTCAATGGTGGCAAGGGTTGCAGCATATTTAAATAATGGTACCAGTCACAGTTGTTACATTTTGGTAGCAGAATGAATTAGCCTGAACCCTTTGAGTTTTTGTCAAAAAATGAGCAAAATGATTAAATTCACAATTTAAAATAGGCATAATGACAAAAAAAGCCAAACATTTTCTTGTTTCTTCAATTATGTCAACATGCTCAATACAACTAAATGTTGTGCATCATTCCACATGGAAGGAAAAAGTAAAAAACTTGAACGCATATTGAGTCTGAGAAGATGATCAAAAAGCAAAAACTGAAATGCATGCATATCCAAGCATTGTATTTCTCTTTAATCTTATTTCCATTCCACTAATTCAAGGTAGAAAATAGTCACCAATAGATGCTCTTGCTATGTCTCTCCCATTTTCTATAAATTAAACTAAGCTCTGTTTTTCCCTTACGGTCTGAATTTGATTGTATTGTCTTTTACAGGCAGACCTATTATATCATAGAAGGTTAGCAGTGCATTCATCCTTGTTCACATCATTAGTATATAAAAGCAATGTTTAGTGAAACTAAGTAGGTAAAGCTAAAATTTTTCCCTTAATTGTCAAAAGCTGTTGAGATTTTTGCATGTGATACCTCATGATATTTAACATGTGAATTTATTGCAATAAAAATTAATTAGATATACTTTTTTTGGTGCACTTACGAAATAAATGTCTCATACAATGTTAGCTGAGAAAAAGTTTGTTATGGACCATATATCAAAATACAATAGAGAACATATTAATTTATAATAAGAAACTAAATAAAGTAAAAGTGCAAATAAAAAGAATTAGATTAAAATCCCTTGATATGTAATTGCAAACATGCATACATATATACTTGCATATGCATAAATAAATAAACAATAAAAATATCATCAAAATAGGAACCTTGAAATATATCAATAACAATTAGGATCAGAAGTTAAATGAAGGAAATAAAATGAAATGTAGTTAGGAGATCTTAATGCTAAAGGAAATTCGGAGCATTTTAGTAATACGATGATATATTTTATATTTTTCCAGGCAAAATCCCATCATTATCTGTCCCTTTATTTATATTATAAATTATAGATTATACAAATAGATGTGTAGCATAAGGATCGCAGAAACTCTAAACCCTATGATATTTAGAGAATTACCGCCACTTCACATTTTTTTGCTACTCTGTCTTGTTGATCCAATTTGTCTAGATGTAACTGCTACATAAAGTTTCAGAGTTTATGAACCTAAACAACTTTTACCTTGGCATCACCAGAAGGAACAAACCCCAGAAGTATTCCTTTGTTAATTGTCATAGCTGAAACAATTCCACCCTGCAGAAATTAAAATGCATTATTAACTTTTATGTTATAAATTGATAAGTAAAACGGTGTTGATTTGCCACAGTAATCCTAGAAGCAAATGGGTTTACTCTCCACCTCACCAACTAGCTTTCCTGGAATTATACCACAATGTGATATTTTCATTCCTTACAATCCCTAATCCCAGAATGGATATTCCGCATTTAACCAGAACATGGAGGTGGAATTAGGTGCACAAAAAGCTAGTACCTCATAAGGCTTGACATCAAAATTAAAAAAAAAAAAAAAAAAATGCAAGCTTTTCCGCCTTTTTTTTTCTGAACTGAACCTGGAATATTCGTTACTGAATAAAAGTACAAGCTTTTCCTCCCAAGATTCAATAATCATAGACAAATAAACACCTAGAAAAGGTACCTGATGATCAATGTGCGCACCCAGAGGACAAATCCGATAAGGAGAGACTACAACTCGAACTTCTTCAGGACGTCTCCCAGCCATTGCAGAAACGATTTTCCTCAAACCCTTCAGCTGCCAAAAACAGAACGAACTGTAAAATCAAGAACCCAATTCCTCAAAAACGGTTCCAATTGAAAATAAAAGCAGGCTTCTAAAACGCCAAATTTTCATTCAAAGTTTCAATAACAAAAACATAAACTTGAAAATTAGATCAAATGAACAATACCAAGAAACAGAGATTTAAAGCAACTTAGTACAAACCCCATTAAATTTCTAAGGCAATCAAAGCATGTCTTTTTGTTATTATCATTACCTCATCTTCACAAGGCCAAGAAAGTCCTTTCTCCATTGTCCCAGTTCCTCTGGCAATCACAAATTCAGATGGGTATCTACGTCTCCTGTTGATGATTATATATAAGGAAAATGGCAAAGAGAAAAATCAGTTAGAACGTCACATTTCTTCTACATTGCATTTTAAGATCTAAAATTGGATTTTGGACTGACATACATACTCTGTACAATCATCATATAGCTTCGGTCAATGGTAATATATCATCTTTTATTTTATAAAATTTTATCATTTTTAGAATTGCAAATGATCTAAGACGAAGCGTCTTCGTTTGCACTTGCAAGCCATAGCATTTATTTCAAGATAATAAATTAAACATGTCTTTCTTCACAATGATTTTGTTTTTTTTAATCAAAGTTTACAATGAATTTGATTATTTAACGTATAATTTGATTATTTATTCCTAACAATACTATGTGCAGTCCGACTTAAAGGCACTTGAAATACCGAAATTCCAATCAAAATACAATCTTTAACCATTAAGTTATAAAATAAGATTTTCTGAAATCCTCTCTCTCTCTCTCGGCTCCCTCTCAGTCGAACTTTTTCTCAAAATGCTAGTTTGCATGCATATATATATATATATATATACACACATGGATTCAAGCCATATTATCTAAAGGGGTATTATCATATACCCTTTCGGCTAGGCTAAGTGTTCAGCTCTGAAGCAAGCCCCACATGCCCCACATGTTATTGGTTTGCGGTCCTTTCTCGGTCACAGTTTATCAATCAAACTAACTCAAAACCTCTCTGTAAAAAAATGAATCGTCTGCTGAGTTCCTGTATGAAAATAAACAAATCTATGTATGTAAAAAGGGAGTATTCTTAAAAAAATGTCAGTGCTTTTCATAAAAAGTTTATCACAAGTTACTTTTTAAAAATATTATTTTTTAAATTAATTATTATTTTATTTTTTTATTTTTTTAATTATTATTATTTATAATATTATTTTAATATTTATAATTTAAATTATTATTATTTTTAATTTAATTTTAAAAAATAAGATATTTTATAATTAAATATAATATTTAAAAATTATTTTTATTATTTTATAAATATTAATTATTATTCAATTTTTTTATTTTTTTAATTATTATTATTATTTATAATATTATCTTAATATTTATGAGTTAAATTATTATTTTTTTTAATTTAATTTTTAAAAATTAAGATCTTTTATGATCAAATGTAATATTTAAAAATTATTTATATTATTTTTTATAAATTTATTTATGTAAAAATATTATTTGCCACATGTTACTCTCAATAATAATAATAATAATAATAAAAGTTTATTGATAATTATTAATTTAAAGAAAATTAATAATTAATTTATGATCTAATAATCAACTATTATATAACTTAATTAACCTTAAATTATTTTATATCTTTAATAAATATTTTTGTTACATTATTATATTTTATATTATTTTTATTATGAAATTTTTATTAAAAAATTTCATAAACATATATTATTTTTTTATGTTAGTAATTTAATATTCTTTTTATTTCACTTTTTTAAAATTAATTAATACTTATTATTATTATCATCATCATTATAGCTAACTTATTGCCATTTAATTGAAATGACCAAGTAAATAGAAAATATTTTACTAAATGCTTTTGTTACAATTTTTCAATTAAATAATATTTAATTATAAATTAATTTTTTTATTTTAATAGTTTCTATTTATTTGTCTATATATAATATATTATATGAGAAATATGATACAAATCAAATACTATCCTCTTTCCTAGAATTTTTATTTTACCTAAATACTATTAAATCTTTTTTTTATTTACAATGTTTTTTTATTATTTTTTTAAAATTTATTAGTTATCATTTTTAAAATTTATTTTATTTAAATATATTTAATTAATATGTATTTAATTATTTTTTTTAATTTCTTATTTAATATTTCTTAAACTTTTGAATATTTTATTTTATTATAATTATATATCTAATACAATTATAACTAATATTTTAATTATTCATATTTTATTATCATTAATTTTTAATATAATTATTTTTAAATTTTAATTAAATATTTATATTTTTATGCATAAATTATCCTTCAACTATATTTTTATATAGAAATAAAATTTTAAAGATAAATTACAAATATAATTACATCAAACATTTAATTACAAACAAAGATGATGAAAAACATTAAAGTTATGATATTAAAATTATAAAATCTGTATTTTGAAAAATAATATGTATTTTTTACATTTATTATATTAATAAAAAATAACAATATTTTAAAATTTTAATTTTTATAAAATATATTTATTTTATATTATAAATTTATGATAAGTGATAACTATTTTTATTAAATAATTATTTTATAAAAAATATATCAGATTATTAAAAAAAATCTATACTTAGATATAGTATTTTAAAAAAATAATATAATAAAATTTTATTTTTAATTAATAATAATGTTAATTTAATTCATTAGCAAATTTAATATTTTTTATTATATTAATAACAAAAAAATTATATTTGTATATTTTTAAAATAATAATAATATTTTTTTCGTTAATCAAATATATTTTTTATAATTTATAAAAAATAAATATCAATTTACATTATTTATGAGAATAAATATAAAAATTTTATAAAATTTAAATTATTTTTTAAATAAAAAACTTTTATTATATTTCAAACGAAATGATCATAAAAATTATTATTAATATATATATATATATATAATTAAATAAATATTTTAATTAATTATACCATAAAATAATTAAAAATTTATTATTATTTTAATCGGCAAAAATTTTAAATTAAATTAAATTAATAAAATTTTTAATTTAAAATTAATTTA
The DNA here is from genome assembly GCF_030052815.1 of Hevea brasiliensis. Taxonomy (NCBI): domain Eukaryota; kingdom Viridiplantae; phylum Streptophyta; class Magnoliopsida; order Malpighiales; family Euphorbiaceae; genus Hevea; species Hevea brasiliensis. The sequence goes on along the minus strand of NC_079507.1, from coordinate 63,295,047 downwards.
ATAATAATAATAATAATAATTTATCTTATTAAAAATATAATTAAAAATTAAATTAAAAAATAAAAATTATAAATTAATCATGCAATAGTATGAGAATTATGCTAGGTAATTAATAATGCAAAGGGTAACTCTACTGCGTTTGAACACACTGAAAAACTTAAACGCCCAAACAGTTTCAACATTTGATATGAAAACATAGAGGGTTTGCCTGTGCTCATATAACGTTACATCAAAATGAGAGAGAAAAAAATAATAATAATAATAATAAAGAGCTTCTTTTGCTCCGTTCTCATCTCCTTCACACTAACAAAATTATGAGACTTGCGTCTTGAGCAAAAAGGCATTTCTATGGGACGTTAAGATGAAGTGTACACCAAACTAGCTCTCCACTAATCTCCTGATACATAGACCTTCGCTGCATAGTACTTTTTCTCACTTTCTGCCTTCTTGGCGTTGCGTTTCTACATTGAATATGAGAGAGTTAAAAAAACATCAACAACACTCCTCAAAACAAAGAAATTGGTCAAGCAAAACCTCATAGGATAAATGCTAAAGCATTCTCCATGAAACAAGCATATAGCCTAAAATGAAAGTAACAGAAACAATAGAAAAGAAAAAGCATTCTCCACAAGTACAATAACTAGAAAGATATTAACTATTAACCATGATTCTCCACTAGAATCATGAATTAAAAAATGTTAGACAAGCATCTCAAATATCTTCAATTGAATAACTATTTTATGCCTTCAACAATAAGCAAGGGCACTTATCCACAGCAGTCTAAGACCTGGAAAATGTGTTTAATCAAATTCTAACTGACAATCAATCACAAAATGCAAATTTAAGGTAGCGTGCTCAGATTACTTGTTGCTTGACAAGCATCTAAAAAATTATCAATCAACCACTGATTAAACAAAAGATATTGTACTCAAGCAAATAAGGAAAGGAGAAGAACTAAGGACTACCATGTAAGCCTCATGATTGGCAACAATCCTTTGAGCCACTGAAGTGGTAGTAATACGTTTAGGGCTTTCAAGAATTCGGAAAATTCCCATGCTCTTTGGAACTGCATAGGGATCAGCTATGCCCTGCAAAAGAAAAATGGTTTCAATTGAGTTATCAGTTTAATGCAAATAAATGTAGTAGCATGTGGCTGGTGATTCAATCTAACAAAAAAAAGTGAAGAATCAAGCTTACAGCCAACATGGAGTTGCACTCTGCAATAGTTCCATGCACAACCAAAGAGATGTTGAAAGTTGTAATCTGCTTATGCAACGGAAAAAAAAAAAAAAAGAAACTCAGCACATAAGTAATGACAATCATTACCACCACCTACAAACAGTGCATGCCAATAATCCTCCCTTACGAGTTTACAAACAGTGCAGCCAACATTTTTATGAATGTTGTTCATTTGTAAGCATTACACATTTCCGAGGATTTAACTAAAAATCGTTTAGAGTGGAGAAAGAGAATCCATATAGCCGACCCCAAAATTTTTGGGACAAAGGCTTAGTTGAGTTGAGTTGAGTTGTTCATTTGTAAGCACCTTATCACAATCCCAAGCCCTAGAACAGTAGTTCAAAAGTCGCAAAGTTGTTTAAAGTGCAGATTAAAATCAAATAGAGGCTGCAGCCGTTGCTTATGTTAATTTATATACAGATATTGACACATATGAGATGTTCCAAACAATTGCTATTATCAAAATAGCATCGGTTGCAGCTTCATGGGTCTTCTGCAAGAAAGACAGAACCGATTAACCCATGGATGAAAAAACTTTGATTGCAAAATAGATCCATACCCTTTTGGGATTGATTATACCTTATCTAATTTTCTTTGTAAGAGTATATTGATATACATTAAAGTGCTAATAACATGATTTTATATATGGGCCATTGCAGACCAATTCAGCCAATTTTGTTATACCTGTTTGCCAATCTATTATTTAAAAACCTGTTTGCTAAAGGTTTTCAAAAAAAATCAGCAGCTGATTCAGTGCATTTCAGATTGATTCAGTCTTATTCCATTATTTAAAACCCTGGATAGTAATGCTAAAATTACTATTAGAAGCCCACTTAAAGAACTTTAGACTGGTAATATCTCAATTTAAGTCCAAAAGAGGTAATAACTGAATCTTTAACTGGTACTCCATTACTCCATCTATAGCCAGCAAGCATGATGGCCTATTGCATACTTTACCAAAGAGTACGCAATCCTGCAGGTGCCAATACTTGAATAGGTTTTTTTTTTTTTTTTTTTTTTTTTTTTTTGTTTAATTAAATATGTAGGGGGAAGGGGGAGTTGAACTTGGGTCTCCCAAGTCCAACATATATGTAGCTACTATGGGCTTGTTTGGCATTGCTGTTGAAACTGCTGTTGAGAAAATCACTTTTTTAAATATACTAGCTAGAGAGTATTAAAAAATAATTAAAAATTAAATTTGATTAGTTTTAGTCATAAGAACACTAAAATAACAAAACAGTTTTTTCTAAACTGTTTTTCTCAACAGCATCTAAAACGGTGCTTTTATTCAGAAAAGCGGTTTCAGGCTCTGAAACTCAATACCAAGCAAGGCTTATGTGCAAATACTTAAAAAGTTGAGAATTATGTGCGAAAAAGTAACATGTGCTCATTAATAAACCATTATGTTCAAATAATCACAGATCAAATAAGTAATTAATAAAAAAAATAAATAAAACACACCATATCTTTGGAAACTTCCCAAGGTGCACCCATGATGACTTCATCAACATAACGGCAAGCCAGCACACTAAGACTACGCTCATGCAGATGCATAATTGGGTAGTGCTTCCCCCTGTGTTCACTGCACAAAACAACTGCTAATTTGATGCAAACAATAACAGAACTCCATATAGTGATATAGGAACAGGTTGATTTTAGCAAGCATGGGTACTTCATATGATTTTGTAGTTTTGCTGGAATAGGCTGAGACTTGGTGTCTTGGGTCTCAATTTATTTCTACTTATTCTCGAGTCTTAACATGGAGGCATAATAAGTCTAATAGTTAGTTCTGGTTTTGTATTTAGAGTCCAAGTTCCATAAGGATTAAGAGTAAAACTACGTACAGACTTGAGATTACTTTTCAGTCTACTAATATCTAAACTTATATAATTTAGATATTCAGTTTTCAATGAATAAATTCCCAGCAATAGTAAATTCTTTGAGTTGTGGAATGCAATTGTAATCCAAGAAAGTGTGGGGCTTTCTTGATAGAAGCGAATTATAGATCCTACTAGTGTGAGTTTATTAGCTTTCTTTATTTCCTGAAAATATTCAGATCTGCCAAGTTGTATTCGAACCCTAATTTCATGTTCCCTAATCATTCTACATCATTATTACTTTTTTCCGCTCTATGTATACTTTTTTCCACTCTATGTTTGCACTTTGCAGGCAAACAAGGTAGTTTTAGCTTTACTAATGATGCACATATAAGCAAATCAAACCCCATACCATATTGACATACCTCACAATCTGGTCAGTGTGGATCCCAACCAGCAGAAAATCTCCAAGCTGCCTAGCACACCTGAGAATCTGTATGAAAAACAGAAACAGCCACTAAATTTCAATTTATACCTCCAAAGAACCATCAAATTTCCCAGCCTAGCTAAAATGTGTAGTGATTTTTACCAATAAAATAAAGTAGAAAATCTATCATGTCTGCATCAAGCATTCACTTGTGTGACCAAAAAGATTCTTCTTTTGAAAACTAAATGGCAAACACCTCAAGGAAAAAAAAGAGTTCGATAAATGTTTTTCCAAAAACCATTTTAAAAGATTTGGATTCCAAAATAATCAAATTCTAACGTATCATATTTCTCGGTGCTATTAAACATAAACCTTGTGAGGTAATAACTCATTCTGATGCAATGGAAACATCACTTAGAAACATTAGTTCAAACTATAATCAAGTTTAAACATGCCAAAGGCTGGCGTGCAGTGGAATTGGAGCAAGCCACACTCAAGGCAGGGTAGTAGCACTACATTAAAGAACACAAAGACAACTCTTGATAGCCAATGAAGAATACACAATGACCTTAGTGGAATATCATAGAGTTATCAAAAAATAAAAGAAAAGAAAAGGAGAAGACAGAAGAGAAGCAATGCAGAAGCCACTAACTTTGGCTGGAAGTAAAATTCTAGTAGTTAAGGATACCTCCACATGTCCAGCATGGAAGAGATCAAATGCCCCATCAATGTACACAACATGAGCATTTGGTCCAGGTCCCTGAGATTATATAAAACATCAGTTGTTGTTAAACAAATCAGATCTACATACACATGAAAGGGAAGGAAAAAAAAAAAAAAAAAAAAAAAACCAAGGTTGCCTGCCTGCCTCCCTCTGTCATGTCTCTTCAAAACAAAACAAAGAAAGAAATTATAAGTGAACCCTAACCACCAAATTGTCCTGAAAAAGAATTCTACCCATACAAAGCAACAAAAATATAATGTGGCATAATACATCTGGCTAGAAAAGTGATGGGCTAATACAATGATCAAAGCCCTGAATAATCAACCTTAATGTCTTAATGAATAAAATTAACAATAAGGTACTTGCTTTAGGCACATCAGCACACATCTCCGCTCTGAACCAGAAAGTGTTACCAGTAGTCTGCTCTTGCTAATACATTTCTATGAGAAAATTTCATCTCATTAAAAGTTTGTATTTTTTTTTTTTTTTTCTGGCTCATAAAGGTTAAAGCTCTTTGTAAAGCATTAAGGAGCCTCTGACAGGAAGGTGGAAATAGCATCCACTAGAAAGTAAGTCAAGGGATGATGAATATTTGGGCATGTACAAGATAGATCAGCAGATGCAATACTAAAGATTGAGCATATTCTATGTTAAAGGAATCAAGAATATGTGAAGCAGACATAGGATGACTTGGCGCCTTTCACTAAAGAAAGATTTCACAGGATTAGACATTCTACATATGCTGACCTAAATTGAGTAAAATGAAGGAAAAAGACACATGTAACCAATCACCAACTAGATTGGGATTAAAGTTTAACTGAATTGAATTGAGCAGGTGTAATATACAGCATATAATTTGTTATCCTTTTTTTTATATCTCCTCCACACCCAATTGATTTTTCTTATGGTTCTCTACCACACCCCATAGATCTACCATTGGTAGCCTGCTCACATAGATCAACTTTTTGAAATCTTAATACAACTAAAATTGAAAACAATTATGTCTGATAATGAACTATCAGGAAGAAATTGTCCATATCCCCACTCCCCCAACAAATAAATAAATAAATGAAGAGGTTACTACCTTAATATTATGCAAAAAATTTTAAAAAAGATTTAAAAAAAAAAAAGAAAAAACTTTATCCAGACAAAGTCGCAGCTTTAGCAGTGAGCGCAATTTCCTACACACATTTTGGTATCACGCAGTTTATTAATCACAATATATGAACAACTAATTTTCTCTTTTCCCTCTTTGTCAAAGAGAGTGTGAAAGCATGCTTTAAACAAGGCAATTTGTTATTGTTTTCATTTAGAATATCTAAACATATGCCTTACAATATTCACAAAATGATATTAGAAATACCTTGCCATTTGAAAATTGCACAATTCGCTGTGACGTAGGTAGAAATTGAGATATATGGGCACTACTGGATTGATTTCCAGTGAAGGAATCTCCAGGTGAAGACAATTTATCATCATGATTACAAGCTTTTGTATCATTCACAGCAAGTATCCTTCCTGCATTCAAATAATTTTGCGATTAAAAAAAAGAAGAATGTAATTAGTATGTCATCATATTAGAAATTCAAAAAACTACTCATTTAGCTCAAGCAAAACAAGCGTATCGCATCCCATCCAAAAACTATTAGATATGTCTACCTTTCTCTTTCTTCTTCTCCTTTCTCCCTTTATTTTCTTGCCAAAACCCCAAGTTTAACGTCTCAGATCGCGTCCCTTAGCCATTTGGGATACAAAAGTTCCGCGTCACCCAGATCGCAGTACCCATAAGAGGTGAATGAATTTGGTAACTATGAAATGAAATGGATTGAGGAGGGGAAATAGGGGAGGGTAAATAAAGAGAAAATTCTTCATTTATTTTCTCTCCCTTGTTTGGATGGGAGGAAAATAAAAGTGGAAAAATACAGATAAATTTTATTTTCTCTTATTTGGAAAGCTACGAATATAGGAAGCAAAAAACCACACTTCTTGTGAATTTACTATGTTGCCCAAGAAAAGCACAATTTTTAGGGTGGTTGAATTTAAAACATAAGAAGGTACATAAGTAATTTCCTTTTAACAGTTCACCTTTTTCCTCCCAACCTTTCCTCATTCACTCTCCAAATTCAAGAGATTCAAGTCATGTGGGGCCAGGGTTTCCTTCTCCTCTTATTATCTTCCATTATTTCCTTCCCCCTTTATTTCCCATGTTACATAGCCTTAGTATTTCTATAACAATTTCAGAGATTGCTCAAGAAAAAAATAGTACCTACAATATCTGTGCTGGAGACCCCTTCAGTACGTTTAATCTGCTTGTAGCGTCTAGCTCTCTTGGCTAAGGCATAAGCATCAGTTCCATCAGGAAGCAGACAAGGATCATCACCATGTATGATATAGTCAATCTTATGCTCATTGAAGAGAGTTTTCATGAACTGCTCTGTAATGGCATATGGAGCATTGGCTATGACTTCATCCACCCACTTCAATCCACTGACAAGAGCCAACCTGAAAGAAGCTTGAATTAGACCAACAGCACTTAAATTACTTGCAAATAATGATCAAGTTGAATTTAGAAAGTCATTGTTATTAAATGTTAAGTTAATTCCACCAAAATGTTATTCTAGAAATGTTATTAAATTCAATATTTTATAGTCTATGAAATAATATCTTCAAATTAATTAAATCCAATGAATTCAGTTACATTCCAAATACAACAAAATTAAGGACAATAGCTGAATCACTCAAGTAGATTTTCTCAATAGAAAATAAGCACAGGCTGAAGCAACTCAACGCAACTGTCTTTTTCCTCCTTCCCATTTCCCACCTGGTTTAGCTGCTAAATCCTTTTCACCACTTCCCCCCAATAATCACAAGTTATAGAACCAAAATTGTGTTTCCATCAAATAAACCTATCTGTAAACTTCTTTTTAATTGGTAACATTGAGGTGTCAGACCCACAACACCAATTCACCAACCCATTACCACTTTCATTACAGCATAATGGCTAAACTGAACATAAGTTAATGCAAACCCAGATATTGTTAGTGAACAAAAATCCATTTAACAGTAGGAGAATATGTGATTCTTAAACACGAAAAGTGAAGAGTTGAGAAACAAAAACATAGATCCACAAAGGCATATGGGAGAAAATGATGATTTATGTGGAGATCCAATGCACTAGAGTCTCCAACATTTAAGCCAAGTATACAAGATAGACATAGAAAACAATAGAAGATATCATAGAAGGAGACCAATTAGGAAGGAGCAGGATAGGAGGAGGATCAGGGTTGGTACTTGGAATGTTGGATCACTTACAGGAAAATTAATGGAGCTTGTGGATACCTTGGAAAGGAGAAGGTTGAATATTGCTTGCATTCAGGAGACTAAATGGGTAGGAGAGAAAAGTAAGGAAGTGGATAATTCAGGGTACAAACTGTGGTTTACCGGATAGGAGAGAAACAAGAACGGAGTGGGTATAATCATAGACAGAACATTGAAAGACGCAGTAATAGTTGTGAAAAGAGTAGGAGATAGAATTATGCTAGCAAAGCTAGTGCTATAAGGAGAAACAATAAATATAGTTAGTGCTTATGCTCTACAAATAGGACTAGACAGTGAGAGTAAACAAAGGTTTTGGGAAGATATGGATGATTTAATGCAAAGCATACCGAATGAAGAGAATTTTTCATTGGTGGAGATTTGAATGGACATGTAGGAAGTGATAGACAAGATTATAAGAATGTTCATAGAGGTTTTGATTTTGGCAGTCGAAATGAGGAGGGAAAAAGCATCCTGGATTTTGCTATGGCATACGACCTAATACTAACAAATACCTACTTTATAAAAAGAGAGTCACTTTTAGTGACTTTCAAAAGTGGGCAACATAGAAGCCAAATCGACTTCCTCTTAACCAGGAAGACAAATAGAGCTCTATGCAAGGATTGCAAGGTCATTCCAGGAGAGGCTTTAACAAGTCAACATCGGTTAGTGGTCTTGGATGTCAAGTTTAGGAACAATTCAAGTAAGGTCAGAAGAAATAGTGTAGCTCGAACAAAGTGGTGAGAGTTCAAAGGAGTAAAGCAAGTGAAGTTCAAAAATGATCTTCTCGAGTTCGAAGTATGGAAGCTGGATATGGAGGCCAATGATATGTAGATACAGATAGCATCAAAGATTAGAGAAGTAGCTAAAAAAGTACTTTGAGAGTCTAAAGGACATGGACCACTCTCAAAAGAGAGATGGTGGTGGAATGAGGAAGTACAAAAGGCAGTGAAGAGAAAAAGGAAATGGTATAAGAAATTACCTAAATGTGATAATAATGAGGCATATGAACAGTACAAGATAGCAAAGAAATAGGCAAAAAAGGCAGTTAGTCAAGCAAGAGCACATGCCTTTGAAAAGTTATATGAGAAACTTGGAACTAAAGAAGGGGAGAAAGATATTTATAGATTAGCAAGGAGGAGAGAAAGGAAATGTCAAGATCTCAATCAAGTTAGATGCATTAAGGATAAAGAAGGAAAAGTATTGGTGAAAGATGAGGACATTAAAGAGAGATAGAGAAATTATTTTAATGATCTCTTTAATAATAGTCAAAATGGTAATAGCGTGAATATAGATTATAGAACAATAGAAAAGAATGTGAATTATACTAGAAGGATTAGATCTTTAGAAGTAAAGGAAGCACTTAAGAGAATGAAAGTGGGTAAAGCCTGTGGACCCGATGAAATACCAATTGAAGTATGGAAGTGTTTGGGAGATATGGGAGTGGCATAGTTAACTAAATTATTTAATAAGATTCTAAACTCAAAGAAAATGCCTGATGAATGGAGGAAGAGTATTTTAATATCTATTTTTAAAAATAAGGGAGACATACAGAGTTGCTCAAATTATAGGGGAATTAAACTCATAAGCCATACTATGAAGTTGTGGGAGAGAGTTATGGAGCATCGACTACGTCATGATACTTCTATCTCTCTCAATCAATTTGGTTTCATGCCCGATCGTTCAACTATGGAAGCAATCTTTCTCATTAGAAGCTTGATGGAGAAATATAGAGATGTGAAGAAAGATCTACACATGGTTTTTATTGATTTGGAGAAGGCTTATGATAGTGTTCCAAGAGATGTCTAATGGAATGTGTTAGAACAAAAGAGGGTATCTATTAAGTACATACAAGTGTTGAAAGATATGTATGAAGGAGCAACTACTATTGTGCGCACAGTAGGAGAGGACACAAGAGATTTTCCGATCTCAATTGGATTATTACACCAAGGATCAGCCATAAGTCCTTACCTTTTTACATTAGTTTTAGATGAATTGACGAAACATATACAAGAGAGTATTCCTTGGTGCATGATGTTTGCGAATGATATTATTCTGATAGATGAGACACGAGAAGTAGTCAATAGAAAGCTAGAACTTTGGAGAAATACTCTAGAGTCAAAGGGTTTTAAGTTAAGTAGAACGAAGACAGAATACATGCATTGCAAGTTCAGTGAAGGCCAAACTGGTGATAGGGAAGGAGTTAGTTTGAATGGAGTGGTACTGTCCCAAAGTAATCACTTTAAATATCTAGGCTCAGTCCTTCAAGTAGATGGGGGATGTGAGGAGGATGTTAGTCATAGGATTAAAGCTGGATGGTTGAAGTGGAGACGTGCCACGGGAGTTTTATGTGATCGTAAGATTCCCAATAAGTTGAAAGAAAAATTTTACCGTACAGCCATACGACCGGCTATATTATATGTTAGTGAATGTTGGGCACTGAAAGAGTCGTATGCGTCTAAGATAAGAGTAGCAGAGATGAGAATGTTAAGGTGGATGAGTGGTCATACTAGACTAGATAAAATCCGTAATGAGAGTATTATAGAAAAGGTAGGAGCAGTGTCAATTAAAAATAAGTTGAGTGAAGGGAGATTGAGGTGGTTTGGTCATGTGAAGCGTAGAAATACGGAAGCTCCAGTTAGACAAGTAGAGCACATTAGGTTAGAGGATAGAAAGAAAAAAAGAGGTAGACCTAAATTGACTTGGAGGAAAGTAGTACAACATGACCTAGAGAGGATTTAACCCAAAATCGTTTAGAGTGGAGAAAGCGAATCCATATAGTCGACCCAAAATTTTTGGGATAAAGGCTTAGTTGAGTTGAGTTGAGTTGTATACAAGACTAAGAATATAGGATACAAAGTTACAAACAAATAAAAAGCAATCAGATCAATTTTAAATTATTCTTTACTTCATCAGGGAGGAAGAACAAATATTTGATAGGAAAAAATAGCTTCAACTTGCAAGTTGAAATACAAATGCTGTTTGAAAATTAAAGACACATGAATGACTAGATAATTATTCACTCTTACAAAATTAATCCTGGACAGCAGTACTTGAAGAATAAATGGGATTTCTTTTCATCGGAAAATGAAATCAGCAACTAGTTACTAGTATCTTTAAAAAAAAGAAAAGGAAAGCATTGCAAGAGATACCTCTCTTCCATAGGCAAAACAGGGGGACCCTTATTGGAAATAATCTCCTCATCACTGACAACACCTACTACCAATTCATCACCCAAAGCCTTAGCTTGCCTTAAAGCATTGGCATGGCCATAATGCATAAGATCAAAGCAACCGTCCATGTAAACGCGAATGGGTTTCTTCTTCTCACATCTCTTCTTGTAGAAAAAACCAAGATCCCAACACATATAAGGGAAAGAAGAAAGTCCAATTCCACCAAAATAGCTGGTGGACAATCCCAACAAGGCAGCCGTTAACATTAAACAGCCAAAGACATGTGGGTGGTGATGCACCCCATCCCATATCCAACTGCTGGTTGTCTCAAACTCCATTCTCTCCCACTCTCTTCTTCAAAGAAGAGAGTAAGACACAAAAACCTGCAAAAATAAATCAACTTGAAAAGCCCAATTCCTAGAAAATCATTATAATACCAAGAAATCAAACTCTCAGCAGCTCGATTTCAAGTTCTAGGGAAAGAATTTTCATAAGATCACAGCTCAGAAGCAAAATTTTCATATGATAAAACTTATAAACATTAATAAATCTATCAATTAATGAAGTTTACTTTCAAATTCTGAATATGAATTATCACTATTCCCATACCCAGTGACACCAATCTGAATCTAACTAAAAAGGCTAAAAGCCAAAAAAAAAAAAAAATCTAAAAAAGAAAACAAAATCAGAAGGTAGAAGGAAAAGAAATACAGAAAAATTAAATAGTGAAAAGGGAAGAAATTAAAAGAAAATGGTTAGAATTGTGAAATTGAAAAACAAGAGGATCAAATCTTAACCTTTTCTTTCGATGCTTGTGCTCTCCTCTGCCTCTTTTCTCTGTCTTTTTCTCTGTTTCTGCTCGCTTGGCCTTTTTTTCCCCACATGAATGTAACATAAAAAAATATAAAATAAAATAAAATAAAATACCAGCATTTTAGCCTCTAGCCTTGAGTAAATTTCCAAAACAAGACCCATTTTGTGCGGGTCTATAACTGATGCTGTGAGGTTTTATTACGTGCTTTAAAAACACGTATTCCTTCGCTCGCGGTGGAATTTTCATAAGTACACGATGAGCATCTTGTATTTTTTTTTTTTCGAGCAATTAGTGCAGTATAATGAGCGGGCCGGGCCTGAATTCGGCTATTTTCATCCCTGTTCTCCAGTTATGCTCCGTATTGAAATTTATTCTAATAAATATTAAATTCGAGTTTTATTTTCTTAATTTTTCTATAAAAAATAATTACGGTAAATTATTATATGCATTTTAAATATTAAATTTTAATATTTTTTTATATTTCTATATGTATAAATTTTTTATAATTTATGAAAAGTAAATTTCACTTCTATAAGTGTATTATAGAATTTTATCAAAAATTACAGCAACAGAATGATTCTCATTTTAATTTTTATAATTTTTATAATAATTAAAATATATTTTTTATATATTATTATGAAATAATATATTAGTTTATATTAAATTTTGTATATTATTAAATTATAATTAAAAATTAATAAAAGTAAATAATAAATTATATATTTTTAAAGCCAAATAATGTTTTTTATTAGTATAATTAAAATCATAATTTAAATTTTTTATTTCTATTTTTTTTAGTGCAATAATACACTAGAACAATAATAATGCCACAATGATTTTATATATATATAAAAAAAAAAGAATAAACTATGTAAAAAATTATATAACCCACCACAAAATATAAAAGATGAATAATAAATAAAAAAATAATAATAAGCATGTTAAAAATATTTTAATAGTATAATAGATTAGAATACAAATTTCAAAGAATTCAAACCTTTTTATCTTTGAAAGTATAATCTCACCATGACCTAATGAATAAATGGCAAGGATTGCCAAATCTCAGACATGAGAAACAAAATATAATTGAATTTCACTCGATACGATCCATGATTAATGTCATGATGGTTAAGAATGCCCATAATTAGACTCCATTATACAGAGTTTATGGGGTGTTTTTCTTTTTTTTCACATTCCAGACAAACAAATATGCATTACCTTCCACCATGTTCCTCTTTCTTCTATGCAGAGGCCTCTCAGAAGCCTTTGCTCAAAAAACGTCACCCTAACATGCAAAGGCTCCACAGAAGCCTATGCTCAAAAAATATAGTAGTATTTTAAGACAAAACATTTGAGCAAAATACAAATGCAGTCACCAAAAAGACTATGGGTAAGCTCACAAGTCACAACCATATCTGCACCGATTGTATTTCGAACCTGCTGTACATATGTTAAAAAGGTATTCTCCTTGCTTGCTTCTTTACTGGTCGATCAAACGGATCAGAAATAGGGGCCTGATAGGATGATGGAGGTGGGAGCGCCGGCCTACCAAACTGCATATCTGTACAATCAGCTGGATTGGCCAATGCAAGGGGATTCACTGCAGCCAAACAATGACACTTTCGTTAGTTGGTTTACATGTCAATCGGTAACACGAGTTGTTCCCTGAGAAGGAAATGACTGCGGGAAAAAGTGGCGCTACCAAATCCATTCTTTTTGGTCAGGAATCACTGAAGTGTTAATCAAGGGCTTACATTCAAAGATCTAACTCAGCTGGGGTTGGCAAATTAGGCCTCAACTTAAATATATCGACAGCCAGTTTTTAAACTTTTATCCAAAAACAATTTATCAGCCATTATAACCAACCCTACCCTTGAAGAACTTGAGTTAGTTTTGTTTGTTTATGATCAAAGTCACTTTTAGTCCACCAACTTACGGCAACTGTTTTTCTCATCTCCCATCCTAAAAAATGTATCATCAAGTCATCAAAGTTGCAAATCTTACAGGCAGGGGCGGGGCTATGAACCCCAGCTATCCATTTGCGAAGCAAGAAGAATGGTAACTCAAATCAATAGCATGTGCAATTCACATGGTGAACTGAGAAAAACAATCATGCAATTACTAGAGCCAACAATATCTCAGAAGCAGAAATAAATACTTAAGAAGCATTGCAAGTCCCTTTACTAAAAGTACAGACACATTCCAATGATTTAACAGGAAAAAAAAATGAATAGTAAAGAAAAGGGAAGCATTTCCCCAAAATTTTACAAAAAGTTTTCCATCATTAAATTGAAGGCTTCACCAGAGGAAACATACTTGCATTTTCATTAAAAGGATACAACAAGAAACTTCTAGTATCAAAAAACATGTTTAAAATTGCTTAAAAAGAAATGCATTTCCTATTGAAATCAATTAAAACATGTTAAATTGGTTTTGTTCTTTACATTTGTCTTAAATATAGCAGAAAATATATGTCGAACTCTCTCACTAAAGTATAGCACACAGATCATGACAGCAAGGATTTAGGACATAAAGAGGACATGCTACGCCACTAATGGGCAATTTTTAAAACTCCAGGTCAGTCGCATCCCTACTGATCATAGGGGGACCTGGGATTGATATTCATTGGGCCTCATGAATCATCCATTTAATGGGCCAAGACTGGGGGCAAGCGCCCCACTGAGAATGAATCAAATCCACACCCTAGATAAGCCACATGTAAAAAGAATTAAAGGCCAATTTGGCCTTCTTATTCATCACCAAGGCTCAATTAGATGTAAAAATAACTCGTGGGCAAATGGACAATGAACTTTGCAAATTGGATCAATTTGACAAAAAAATGGTATGTGTGTCACAAGCATCCTATATCAAATTTGGCATTTTACAATTTGGTCCCTAAAGTTTATAAAAGCTATAATTTGACCATTCTCTCTCCATACTCTTTATCTCCCAACTTATTCTCTCATGCCCCACTATCTCCTCCAAAAAAAAAAGACAAAAAATTCAATCGAAATTAAAATAAAAAATTAACGTCAAGTCAGTTTGTGGTCTTTCAATTTTACCTCAAAATTGAAAATCAAAATCAACAAATTCAATAAATATTCAACAATTCCAGCATAAAAAAATTGAAAATAATTTCTTTCAAAAAAAAAACTTTTTAAAAATCTTGAAAAAAATAAGGACTTAATAATTATTTTCATAAAGTATCAAGGACAAAAATGTAATTTGTCATTCCAATCTGCCAGCGCTCACTCGCCTCTACTCTACTGCGTTTTGTGTCTCAGTTTCCAAATTTGAGTCACCTTAATCCAATTTGCCGAGTTCAATGTCAATTTGGCCGTAAGAGCTATTTTTTACCTAATTGAGCCTTGGTGCTAAATACAAGGACCAAATTGGCCTTTTGTGCCATGTAAAAACTGGTGGAACATTATGTCATTCAGATACAAACTAAAATCAGTTCAGCAAAAATTCTCTCTTTAGTTTGTGTAAAAAATTCAATCCGAGTCTTTCAAGTACCTTCATTAGGCTCAAGAGGTCTAGTGTCATCACATGTAGCTGATACACGGGCAGGACGCTTTCTCACATAGTTCTCCTGCAAAGGCTTTGGGATTTGAAATGAAAATTGTGACAGAGTTACCCCGTCTTGCACATATTCAGGATGATCCATTAAGTACCTACAAAAGGAGAGTTTTAACACCCAAAAAGAAGAACTCATGCAAAATATCTACCACTACACATCGCTGAATGTATAATTTAACATACTTTTGGATCTCTACCATTGAGCGGAGCCTCTTGCCTGATGGTGACTCATAGTACCTGAAAACATTTAGAACACACAAAGAAGTTGATGATTGCCAGATTGAATTCATTGTATGGACTAGCAGGTGTAAGGTCAAGCCAATACAATACAGCCTCACATTTCAAAACATATCATAATGGCAGCAGCACATAAGCTCCAAATTAGTCCATCACTGCATCTAGAAAATTAACAAGATCCGTATGTAACAACTACAAAATTCCACAAGTAATGAGGACACTACAAAGCAACCAAAAGTAAATCAAAACAACCCTAACAAAAGCACGCTACATATGGAGTTCTCATGTTTGCCAGATTCAAATGTTAGCTCCTCTTTTGCTCAGAAAAAACTAAGTTCTGCCTCCCTTACTGATAAAATCAGAGCCCCTGATTGATCTTTACGGAAAGTGGATAGGAACTGATAAGAGTTCTAAATTGTATTAAAGAATTAAAACATAGGTTCTATTTCAAGAGTTAGAATAAGGACAAATTTGCCTTAAAATTTTTACATCAACTTCAATGATACGTACAAAAATGTAGACATGGTGAAAAGAAGAGAAAAATACGAAGTTGTAACAAGTTGATATGCCACTATAAAAAAAAATAAAAATAAAATAAAATAAAAGAGAGAGAGAGTGAGAAGTTGTCATGGAAAGAAAAGATAGGATAGCATGAAGATGCAAAGTTAAATTGTGGCAAGAAACTTGTAAAAAAGATATTAAATTAGAAAGGAGAAAATTTTACAAAGCCAATCAAAAAGTTTGCAGAAATAATTCTTTAAAAAAAATCCAGCTGTGTGTGCCAGAAGGCTTGCTCAGCATGTTGCTAGAAAAATTCCACCAAAATGTTGCACCTATTCCTCGCCTCACTTCATCCTAACCAAGCCCATAGTTTTTCTGATCCCAGCCCCACCCTGCCACCCTCCACCACACCCCACCAAAAACCTTCTCTTTTCTTGTGACAAAATTGGCAGTGGCAGACAGTAACAAAAGAAATGGCTCTTCTTTTTCTCATTTATAACATTGAGTTTTACGTGAATACGTAGGAAGAGGGAGGAAGACATTGCGGTGGAAACAATACCTCATCTAATACCACAAACAGAAAAAAGAAATTTAAAAATGGTAAGATAGTCTAATGTTATGAAATTTGAGCTAAAAAGGAACAAAAGGCAACAGGATTATCAACTGAACAACAGTACACTATTGCCATGATCCTAATCAAAAGCTACAAAATAGAAAACTTTGAAATCAATCATGAATCTGAAGCAAAATAAGAACTATTATAGATATCACTAGAAAATATTCTATTATGGACACACACAAAAAAAAAGAGTGCTCCTTTATCTCCATCATGTTGAAATCTGAGAGAAATATTCCTACAGAGTATGCAATGCATATATATTGGAGACCAAATATTGTCCTTATAACGGCTCTAAAGGTCCTGATACAGTAAAGGAGATTTTAAGATCCTTGTCTAATATGAGGCCTTAAAGGTCCCTGTTTATTTTACCAATATGCTAAAAAATAAACGAGTCAAAATCAGATAATAGGTGGTAAGAAAACTATAATTTACCCAGGAAAAAAAAAAGAAAAGAAAAGAAAATTTTCAACAATAAAACTGCAAAAGTTTAAACAAATAAGAGTAGACACATACACGTCTGCAAATTTGGTACTCCCTTCACCTCTAATTCGTAACAGCCGTTGCCACCCACGAGGTGGCTGGGCAATGTTAGGTTTATCAATTGCCCAGAGCCTACTGCCATCTTGAGAAATGTCAGTTGGATCATCACATGATATATCAGGCCGCCACTCACAAGCCGTTTTGCAATAGAAAGGCTGCTCTAGAATATGTTCACGTATTTCTTCATACTTCTCCTTTGTTGGGATGAGCCTCCATTTAAAGCAGTCGGCACACTGGACAGTGAAAGCCCCTACAGATGGCAAAACTCTAGAAGGCATATTAGAACCCAAATTTCTTCCAAACGCTGCAGGCTGGCACTGAATTGGTTGAGGGGCAGGTTCAGTTACAGCAGTACCATTAGCCACAGGATCATAAAGTACCAATTGCTTTGAAGCATTTTCAACAGACTGGTCATCCGTATCCTCTGTGTCATGAGAGTCATCTTCCTCAGATGAAGAAACTTCTATAGGCCCTTGAAGAGTTCTATCTTGATGACCAGCAAAACTTGAACTGGTGTAGTCATTTGTTTCTTTTTTCACCATAAGGGAAGCATCTCCAGAATGTGACTGCATCTTTACAGATCTCAACCACCTAACATTGGAAAAACCAATAAGAAAGCACGCATTAACAAGATCACAAAACTTGTCTGATATCAAGAAATGATCACTTGAAAATAAAATTAAAAAAAAAAGTAAATAAGAAAAAGATAAAAAGCAAAAGAGCAACATTTGGGGGAAAGCAATATCATGCTTTACATCAGAAGAGCAAAAGGCTACGAGTAACAAATTCTCACAGCCTCATAACATAGCTTCTAAAGGTTATAGGAATAAATGCAATCCAAAATAAGTGGAAGATAAAAGAGGAAAAAAAAAGGGAAGAACATAGGATAATAATTTGGTTATCACTAGAAGAGTACCCAAAACAAATATTAATAAATCTACCTCTGCAAACATATTTCAAAATTGTTGAGGACACTAAACAGTCCATTTTTCCTTAGTCAGCTAAGTAGGCTCCTTGTCTCGTTTAGCCCAGGATAGGCTGACATATTGGTAAGGGTGCTCAAGGTTTGGTTAATTGAACCATGGGCTTATTTTTTTTGAACGAAACAGATCAATTAGGTTTCGAAATTATCCAATATACTTTGGGCAGGAATTATACTACATTTTATACTTTCACTCATTCTTAAAATTCATAAAAAAATAATTTTTAGCTCAATTTCATTTTGTAATCTATTTGAAACACCACAAGCACATTATACTGAAATTACAACTTGATGCTATTTAAAAAAAAAATTAAAAAAAAATGACATCAATCTGATACTAGCAAAGCCTTTCCCATACTTAGCAACCTCATCTGATTTAGAAACCTTTTTCGTTTCAATTTCACTCTCATTCTCATAACAGATCTATTTCTTTAATTTAGATAAATTCACAAAAAGAAGGGCAGGCAAAGACAACTCTTCTCTTTTTTTTTTTTTTGAAGGAAGCAGAGCCAGCTTAGTTCTACTACATTTGACTATGAACTTACATCCAGACTTTAAGCACGGAAACTCTCACCAATTTATTCAATTTTTCACTTCAACTATATTTGCAGCAAATTTATATGATCAATTTGGATCAGAAAAATTGAAAAACCTAACATGTATCTAAATTTAATTCAGAAAGATCAAACAGCCGAAAAAAGAAAGCCATGAGCTTGCCCAGCTAAGCAACAACAACAGTAACAAACTACCGATCACAAAAACTGTTGGTAACTAAATCAGGGATAAATTATGGAGAGATCATAATACCCCATCTACTTTCAACCAAAATATGACAAATTAATGGTTTTCCCTTACTTTTCTCGCTTGTAAAAACGAATAAAATGGGAAGATAGATAAAGAAGCAAAGACAAAAGGAATACCAGCAGTGTAGTGTGGCTACCGATGATAATAACCAGCTCAATGAAACCTGGATCGGTGGCGAGGGATGACCAGCTAGAGAATGTACGGGGGAGGGAGAGAAGAGAACGTGGAATGGTGTAAAGGGCAGAGAAGGCTGGTGGGTGCTGATCGATGAGATTGACAAAGAAGGAAGAACAGAAGGATTGGTGGAACAAGAGTAAAAACAATGTCTGGATTTATTATTTATTTCCCATTGGCTCAAGATTTATAATCCAATGGGTATCTTAGCTGCCATTTTATAATTAATTATATATATTATGTTTAACAATTCTTATATATTTATGCCATGAAAACTTGTATCTTAATAAAATATAAGTTTCATTAATTGGTATCTTAATGTGCCAATTTTGGTTAAATTAAAAAATATTTGTATTTTTTAAAGAACCCCACATTAAAAAAAAAATAAAAAACTCAAAAACCTTATAAGACTGAGACACTAATTAACTAATTAATTAATTCTAATTTTTTGGTAATAATTGATCCTAATTCTACTAAACCCATTTCTCATGTCATAGACTTTTATCTCAACCCATTCACCCGTTCATCCGCCTCCTTGTCAAGCTTCCGAAGAAGAGAGAAGTGGCATTCTTTTAGGGAGTATCAAATAAACTCTTTCAGTGACCTAACTATAATTAGAATAATCTTTATGTCATATGAAAACATTTATTGAATTTTGTTGAATTTTAATTATTATTTTTTAAAATATAAAATTTTTTTTTCATAAAATCAATTTAGTTATATTATATAAAAAAAATAATAATATAATTGTTATTACATAAATTTCATTTTTATTTCCTGTAAAATAGTAAATAAAATTTAACTATATTTAAATAAAGATAAATAGTTTTATAATTTTTATTTTAAAATGTAGAGCGAAAGTGAGGATTTTTTTTTCCTTAAAAATGTCAAAAACAATATAACAGGACATGTAAGTGGATGCCTTAGGATTGGGAACAGCCAATCAAAAAATGTGTTAATAAGTACAATGTAGACAAGTACAATGCAGGGTGAAACATAGTATATTATCCATTATAAAATATATAAAATTAAATATAAATCAATTAATAGAGCATGTGCTATTAATTTTTTTTCAAAAGGTGTGTAAATATGATAAGAGTAAGGACATAGAGTGCCTTATTAATCAGCTTAGCATTTTATGTGACTATATCATTGTCCATGTTTTCCTTGAGATATATGTTGTTGAAAAATATTATTTTTTAAATTATTTTAAATTAAATTAAAATTTTATCTCATTAATAAAGCTGCAACCTATAAAATTAGCATAGCATGGGTAATTTATAATTTTTATTTTTTAATTTAATTTTTAATTATATTTTAAATAAATAAATAAATTATTATTATTAAATTAATTTTAAATTAAATTTTATTTCTTATTTAATTTAAATAAATTTTTACTTATTATAATAATAAATTATTAAATAATTTATATTATAATTAATTAAAATACCTATTTAATTCTTTTTATATATTTATTAAGAGTAATTTTTATAATTATTTTGTTTAAAATGTAATTAAAGTACTTTATTTAAAAAATAATTTAAGTTTCATGAAATTTTTATATTTTATCTTATAATTTATGTAAGTCAATATTTATTTTTTATAAATTATAAAAAATATATTAAATTAATGAAAAAATATTATTATTTTAAAAATATATAAATATAATAGTTTTTGTTATTAATATAATAAAAAATTATCATGGTGAATTGAATTATTTAATTTTAGTAATAATAAAAATATATAATAATATTATTATTAATTAAAAATAACATTCTATTATATTATTTTTTAAATTAAATGTAGATTTTTTTATTAATCTAAATTTTTTTTATAAAATAATTATTTGACAAAAATAGTTATCACTTTATATAAATTTATAATATAAAATAAATACATTTCATAAAAATTATAATTTTAAAATGTCATAATTTTTTATTATTAAAATAAATACTATAAATACATAGTATTTTTCAAAAGGTAAATTTTATGATTTTAATATTGTAACTTTAATTGTTCTTAATCATATTTATTTGTAATTAAATTTTTATTGTTATTATATTTATAATTTATCTTTAAAATTTTACTTTTATAATATAGTAAAGAGATAATTTATGCACAAAGATATAAATATTTGATAAAAATTAATTATAATAAAATATAAATAATTAAAATATTAATTATAATTTTATTCAATATATAATTATAATGAAATAAAATATTCAAAGTTTAAGAAATATTAAATAAGAATTTTAAAAAATTAATAATTAAATAAATATTAATTAAATATATTTAAATAAATAAATTTTGAGAATTATAACTAACAATTTTAAAAGAAATAATAAAATATAAAAAAATTTGAGCACATTTAGATTAAATAAAAATACTTAGTGAATAATAGTACTACTGATGTGTCAAAAAAATTTTTTTATATTATATATATATATAAATAAAAAAAAATTGAATAAAAAAAAAATAATATATAATTATTTTTTATTAAAAAAAAATAATAAAAAAAATAAATAAAAAAAAATTTTTAAAATAAAAATTTTTTTTTTATAATCATAATTTTTAAAATTAAATAATAAAATTAATATAAATAATAATAATAATAATAATTAATTTTAAGAAAATAAAATAAAAAAATATTAAATTATTAATATAAAAATAATACATACTAATTATAAATAAATAAAATATTTATATTTTATTTTTATAATTTTTTATATATATCATATTTTTATAATTTTTAAATAAAAAGTATAGAAAATAAAAATAATATATTTTTATAATTTTAACTCTATTTAAATAAAGATAAATAGTTTTATGATTTTTTATTTTTAAATGTAGAGTGAGAAGTGATGTTTTTTTTTTCCTTAAAAATGTCAAGAACAATATAACAGGGCATGTAAGTCCATGCCTTGGGATTGGGAACAACCAATCAAAAAATGTGTTAATGAGTACAATGTAGACAAGTACAATGTAGGGTGAAACATGGTGTATTATCCATTATAAAATATCTTAAATTAAATATAAATCAATTAATAGAGCATATGCTATTAATTTTTTTTAAAAGGTGTGCAAATATGATAAGAGTAAGGACATAGCGTGCCTTATTAATCAGCTTAGCATTTTATGACACCATGTCATTGTCCATGTTTTTCTCGAGATACGTTATTGAAAAATATTATTTTTTAAATTATTTCAAATTAAATGAATTTTTTTTAATTTAACATTTTTTATATACAGCTTTCACATCACACCTTGTATAATTTTATTTATTGTTTTATATTATAGGAGATTTAATTTTCACGTAATTTAATTATTATTAAAAAGTTAATCATACAATAATAATTTAAAATAAATTATAATTTTTATTATTTAAAAAAAATAATATTTATTTTTCATGAAAAATATAAAAATTTTAAAAAATTATAATATTTTATTTTTATTAATAAAGCTGCAACGTATAAATTTTAATAATTATCTAAATTTATATAATTATAATACTATAGTTTTTTCATTTAAAATATAATATAAAAACCTTTTAACTTTTAAATTTTACATAATAAAATATCTTTAATCTCCGATCATCGATTTTCTAGTTAGACATTGACTTGAACATTCTAAAGTCATATGTAAATTAAATCATTCTATTCTATATAGAAAAAATAATTTTTTATTTGTAGAGAGAATAATTTTATACTTTACATAAAAAATAAAAGAAAATACTGATTAAGGGTAATGCTCAATTTATTAACGTCAGTTTCAAACTGAAAAATCAATAATTGAAAGTGAAAATGGATTTTATTGTGAAAAATCAATATTTTATTATTGTGGTAATTTGGAGCAGTGTGCGTGCGTTGGCGTACGTGTGATTTGGTGTTGACTATGGATAGGACGGGTAGACACGGCTTGAGATCTTCGCTGGGACCCGGTCCTTCGGGTAGTCACGGCTTGAGTTCTTCACTGGGACCCCGATTTGGTTATTTAAGTGGAAGTCCGAGCTGAGTTCTTTGCTGACACAGGTTGGATTAAGAGAGCTGTATAGGGAATCAGCTCCTATATATGTATTGTTTGACATTATGGGTGTGTGAGTGCTCCAAATTACCTTTTTGCTGTTATGATGTGAAAATATTGCTGATATTGCATTTCACTCTACAGGGTTCATTAGCTTTAGATAGTTATATAGATTATGGTTGAAATTGATATTTTACTCTCTGAGTCGAACGCTAACTCTTGTTTAATATTTTTCCAAGCTACAGGATGATATTTTTGAGGTTAACCTGCTTTTCTCCCTCGCAGGTCGTTTATTAATGTTTATATAAAGGTCGTTTATTAATGTTTATATAAACCTGTTAACTCTTAGAATTTCCGAATGTGTTAGAAATATTTATTTGAATTGGGTCTCTAATATAAATTGTCATTTTGGACCTGTAAACTTAATATTTTATGCATGTGTGTTGGGCTGGATGAGGTAGCTGAGCTCCCATTTATTTTTTATGTTGTTATCAGTATGTGGAGGGTGAGTTGAGCTCCCCAATTGATTATATAATATGTTTAGAGGTCGAGTGAGTCAAAAACTCCCCGTTGAAAGGTCCATTTTATGGTCGGACTCTGTCCGGTTGAATTCTTGAAATTGGGCTCAAATGGGCCTTAGAGTTGGGTTAAGGAATAGTTAGGCTTACTACGGGCCTTGGGGGTTTAGTCTGGCCCATAGGTTGGGTCGTGACACTCATTTCTTCCTTGCAGCAACAACTAACAGGAATTTCAAGATTGTGGCCAGAAAAGAGCATAGGAAGTAGGCTAATGGTTCTTGTTGTGCTATGCTATTGAAGGAAATGCTGATTGAAATTTGGTAATGTGTTAGTCCCCGCATGGAAATTACTGATTTTCTTAAACGGTATTTTTCAGATGTTAGTGTGGTGGTTTTTATGCTTTGGTTTTGATTAGCATGAAATTTAAATATATTATAGGCTTGTCTCAATTCATGTTGTGCTCAAGTTAATCTCATATGCTTTATCAACAATCTGTGATTAGTTTTCTACCTCTTGATTTAAGTGTGTCAAATTAATTGGTGAAATAATTGAAATAAAATATTGGTGGTTCTATGAAAATTTGGTCCCATTATAGCTCTTTTTTACTGGTTAGGTTGATACTTGTAGTGGTAGGTTTTAGATTTTCATGGTTGTTTGAACTAGAATTTGTTTATTTATTCACTAGTAATCTAATATTGCTAACCCAATGGAGGTGTTTTGTGCTTACACGAAATCAACACAAAAATTGATCAAAGCAATCGAATTTGGATGTTTGGCTGTCCATCTGTTCCCTGAGTTAAGTGAGAAGTGTGGGAATAGTAATTAGAATTCCAGAGTTGTAGCAAATAAGAAGAAATGATACAATACCAAATACAGGTTGCTGAAATTTTGATTTAGAGCGCTTCAGATCAGCTTTCCTGCACTCTCAAATATTATGTTTGGACATCTGGGCTTTGTTCAGACGAATAGATTAGTTGATGTAGCGCTGATGTGCTTCCCAAATTAAAAGATTAGTATTTGTAGTACGGATCTAACAGACATATCACCATTTTCTTTTTCCAGATGTCAAAAAGTCAGCGTTTGTTTGGTTCCTGCAGTTAGTTAGAGGTCAAAATCTTTATATATACATATAAAGTCTGGCTCTTAGGTCATGTATGACAATTAGCATATGTTCAATGGATTCTTGGAATTGATTGGCTTAAACATTTTCATATTAGCAAAACAATTAGTTAATGGACATGAAAAAATTGATTGATTTGCATTTTCATACTATTATATAATGAACCCACTGCTGAAATAGCATTGCCAAACATTTAAAGATTATAAATTTTGTTTGGGATAGTTTGTGAAATGCAAACAGAATACAGATGCTGTTTAAAACAACAAAGTAAAAAAAAAAAGCAATATTCCTTGATCTTCCATTGCAAAGGAATAATAATTAAGTTTTTTTATATCCTGATCTTTTTTTGAGCTGTCAAGTAGCTGTGATGTTTGCCTCTGTGAAGAAATTTGGTTATGATCATCAAAACATTGTTATATGTCACATTACCGTACATTTCGGTTATATTTTGTAATTTTTGGTACCCATTCTTGCTGATAGAAGAAGCAAGTAATTAGAAAACAATCTGATTCCAAGAGATTTTCTCTGTCAAAGTATGTGACGTTTTCCCCCTTCTTTTATTGATGGTTATATAGAACTATTTATTTGCTTAACCATAAAAAATGGTAAAAAGTTAGCCTCTTATCATCTATTAATCTAAGTGATGTAAGATTGTTGATATAATGGCACGCACGGGGGTGGCAAGTAAATGTCACTTTATTAGGCTTCTCCTAAGAGTGAATTTCTAGAACTGTTTTCTTTTGTTTACAAGAGGATTTTGCTTGCTTTGTTTTTTTTTTTAATCGATGGAGGACGGTTCAACTTCTGAATTTGCAGCCATTTGTACCGAGATTGTGAATGTGGAAAATAGCATCAGCTAAGCAGTACCGTTTCTCATGTTCTCTTCTCTCTCTCTCTCTCTCTCTCTCTTTAATTTTTGGTTGATTTACCAAGAAGGGAAGTGGAGTCACTTGGCATCACTAGGCCAGGTCTCCAAGTGCTGTTTCTCATGTTCTTCATGAGCAGTTTTTAATATAGTTTAATAGCAAAGATAGTCTCAGTTTTTACACCAATTTGACATTTCCATTTTGTGTAAATTTCTCATTTTCCATCTGGTGTTCTAGGATTAAAAGTCTACACATGCATGCAATCATCTCATCATTCATTGGCATGATGAAAATTCTAAACTCCTTGAAAAGCAACTGCAGAGACAAATCCTTGGGGAGAGAGGAGCGCCCATTTAAGGTGATATTGACCTTATAAAATAGATATCTAAAAGAACTTTAAATACCCTACCTTTGCTGGTAGTTGAGGCTTGAAAGGTCTTGTAGTTTGACACTTCAATTTCATTTTATCCCTTCATCGAGCTAATGTAGTTTTCAATTATTTTTCTTTTTGCTCTTTTTATTGGTTCTCTTTGTATTGGTTTTCAAGGAAAAGATAGTAGGATACTAGTCAATGAAGATGTTTCCTTTGAACTCTCCTGAATGATCTTTTGAGCTAGGGAATTGGCATAATATTTTGAACTTATATATTATATTAATTATGCAGAAGAAAATATTACCTCTAATAATCTGCAACAGCTAGAACATTAGTGGATGCAAAGTCACGTCATATGGTGAAATTAGAGAGAAGTTTGTAAATTGAACATGTGAAATTCTTTTATTTAGCAGATTTCAATGACTATAGCAACCCAATTGTTAATTGGTACTTTGACTTGTGGAGAATACACTTCGAGAAGAAAAATGTCAATGTGATGACAGTTTTGACAGAATGCAATGTAAGCTTACAATTTGTCGATTATTCAATTAATGTATGATATGTTTTTATAAATTTCAGCATTTCCTTCAATCTTTCAAATTGAATTTGTGTTCTATTGAACCCTTGAACCTTTTGATTTAATAGTATATATAACATAAGTTCAAAGTCATAGTGGGTGCTAACTGCTAGGAAACACTAAGGATCCAATCTCAAGTAATAAAATCTTCATATTAAGGATACCAAAATAAAGAATGAATAGGAAGTCAAATTTATGAATGTACTAAGATACCTTAATTTTTATAAT
The DNA here is from genome assembly GCF_030052815.1 of Hevea brasiliensis. Lineage (NCBI taxonomy): Eukaryota > Viridiplantae > Streptophyta > Magnoliopsida > Malpighiales > Euphorbiaceae > Hevea > Hevea brasiliensis. The sequence continues at coordinate 63,268,400 of NC_079507.1, read as the reverse complement.
ATTAAAAATTTTAATGTCACTTAAATTTATAAATAATAATTGAAGTTTTGTCTCAAACTAATACTTTCTATTTTAATTGAACAAGTAATCCTAAACTTACTTATTTCTAAAATAAATGAAATTCTTTTATTTAATATGCATTAAAATTTAAATTAATGATCACACATGTATAATTGTTAAAAAAAGATGAAATATCATATTTTGAGAAATTTTATTTTATAATTTTATAATATTGAAAAATACGAAAAAATTTTCTAGTAATATTAAAATACTATGTATGAGAAACATTATATATAATATTACACTTATTAAATTTTAGTTAATTACTACAAAATTTTAATATTTTAATTTACTTAATTAAATTTTAGTATTTAATTCTTTTATATATATATATATATATATATATATATATATATATATATATATATATATAATTAAAAGACTAGAATATCTCAAATTTGCTAATAATATTTGTTAAATAAAATGAGGACTCAATAGCACCAATTCAACAATTTACTAACCCAAAAATACAATTTCAATTGGGCATCTTATTTCCAAACAGTTTAGAAACTTCTTATTGGGTTTTGCCAGAAATTATCATCATTATCTCATCATCATTATCTCACTAGTAAAAAGTCTGGATAAACTCTGCCCTACAATCACCATCTAAACAAAGTTCAATCTTACAGCTTTAGAGCATTACCCCCATGGGAGAAAAAGAAGCTCCTACAATAGTCAAACCAAAACATTTATAAATATAATCCCACATCAAGTTAAAGCACAGTATGTCTCTTTCTTGGAGATAGAAAAATATCTCATTTTAACATTTTATTAGTTCATCATCTATAGTGAACCTTGCAAATGATATCACATGTTGTTTCTAGAAATGGGTTTTGGTCTGACTTTTGGCGATGCGTTGGCTGCTAATCACTATATAAATATTACACATATTGCATATATAGGTAGTGGTCACCTCATTATTCCACAACTACAATTGCCAAATCTAGCAATAAATTAAGCAATTTGGTCCTCCTAAGTTGAAGATAAAACCAAAGAGATTCTGAAACCAAACTACAAAAAAAATCTTGACCTATACCATGGAAACAACAAAAGTGGTGAATCTTGGGGGCTCTCTTCTTGTGCCTTGTGTTCAAGAATTAGCTAAATCGCAGATGGATACTATTCCTCCGAGGTACATACGCCAGGACCGAGATCAACCCATTATCCAAAATGGAGTTTCAGCACATGAGGTTCCAGTTATTGATATGCAGAGGCTACTTTCTCAAGAATCTATGGATTCTGAGTTGGCGAAGCTTCATTATGCCTGCAAAGACTGGGGTTTCTTTCAGGTATTTAAACTTTCATTAGTTTCCTTCTCTTGTTGTTGCTGTTTAATTATTATTATATTGTCGTCTTCTTAGTCATATTTGTCCCATTAAACTAACGGTATCAATCTCAGATGAATCGTTTATTTAATATTATTGCATGCAAAATTTCCTTCATATCAGAAGAAGGTTGAAAAATCCTATTTGATTGTTTATGAGCTAACATCTAAGTTCGTTCCTCGTCACCTGAGGATTTTGATATATGAAGAGCACTCATTATATATATATATATATATATATATATATATATATATATATATATATATATATATATATGCATTTCTCAAATAGAAACGTTATTATAATTTTTTTTTTCAAATTTCCATTGAAGTTGAAGTGAGGATATGGGTCCACTGTTTGTGCAAAGTCACAGAGCTGCTTGTCAGCAAGCCCTTTTTTTTTCCCTTTGATTTTTCTTAAAGTATTATGGATTTTTGTTTTGTTCATGTGAAAGGAAGGACGGAGGAGATAGGGGGTCTGAAACTTTGAACCAAGCCTGTTGGAATTTCTTTAGAATAAAGAAAAGAAATGATAGTTTGGATGGAGTAGTACTGCCCCAAAGTAATCACTTTAAATATCTCGGCTCAATCCTTCAAGTAGACGAGGGATGTGAGAAGGATGTTAGTCATAGGATTAAAGCCGGATGGTTGAAGTGGAGACGTGCTACGGGAGTTTTATGTGATCGCAAAATTCCCAATAAGTTAAAAGGAAAATTTTACCGTAAAGTAATACGATCGGCCATGTTTTATGGTAGTGAGTTTTGGGCACTGAAGGAGTCGTATGTGTTTAAAATAAAAGTTGTGGAGATGAGAATGTTAAGGTGGATGAGTGGTCATACTAGACTAGATAAAGTCCACAATAAGAGTATTAGAAAAAAGGTAGGGGTAGACTTAAACTGACTTGGATGAGAGTAGTACAACATGACTTAGAATCATTAACTTAATCCAAAATCGTTTAGAGTGGAGAAAGAGAATCTATATAGCCAACTCCAAATTTTTTGGATAAAGACTTAATTGAGTTGAAAGAAAAGAAATGATAAATTATGTGGCAGAGACAGACACCAAGTTAAATTCAAACATTTTGTACTTGCTTCCTTTTGCATTCCGTGATCTCCAGAAAACAGAAGTTATTGAGTTTAAATAACAAAGTAATATAGATATTGAGTTTTGGCTCCTGGAAGTCAAGTTTAGTCCTTAAGGTCTGGCAACATATAACAATCTTGTTGCATGTTTACAAGTGGACATTTATTCACCTCCAACTCTCCAAGACTCTGTTCTACAGACATTTAATATGGTCAAAATTGATTCCATACTTTTATCATTATCATCATTATATTAGGGTAAGTTAAAACTTAGTTCCTAAAATTTGAAAAAACTCGCAATTTAATCTCTATATTTTCAAAAAGTGACTGTATAGTCTTTTAATTTTTAATCTGGCAACACTGATAGTATACTGTTACATTTTAATGGAAGGATTATTGTGTAGACGAATTAAAAACTCAAGGACCATACTGTAACATTTTGAAAATATATAAACTATGTTGTGAGTTTTGTTAAATTTTAAGGATTAAATTGTAATTTACTCTAATTATTATTGTTTAGTGTTTAAATAGGAGGAAGATGAGAAGGGGATTTTTTTTTTAGTAGCATAAAAGATTTATCACAGTTTTAAATTTATTAAATAAATGAAATTTCTAAAGGTTTAACATCTAAACAATATACATATTTACTATACTCAACACTTAAAAAAAAATCATTGGCTGCAATTTATCAACAAGAATATACTTGACTAGCTTAAATTTTGCAGTTGGTGAACCATGGAGTGAAGTCTTCACTTTTGGAGAAGATAAAGAAGGAGGTCCAGGACTTGTTCGACCTCCCAATGGAAGAGAAGAAAAAGTTATGGCAATATCCAGGAGAGGTCGAGGGTTTTGGGCAAGCCTTTGTTGTATCTGAGGATCAAAAGCTGGACTGGGGTGACCTCTTCTTCTTGGTCACCCAACCTGTTGAAGCAAGGAAACCCCATTTATTTCCAAACCTCCCTCTTCCTTTGAGGTCATCCCTCTCTTTCTTCCTCTCTTAACCGAATTGAAACTTGAAATATCAGAGTCAGTGCCATTAAGCCAAACTCTCTTATTGGCTCTCTTTCTATGGAGTGTGAAATTTCAATTACATTAATTATTATTTCTTGCTCTACATAGCTTGCTAATTTAACTGTACTTTTCTTGCTGCAGAGACACCTTAGACGCCTATTCATCAGATGTGAAAAATTTAGCCATGGCTATCCTAGCACAGATGGCTAAAGCACTAGAAATAGAGGCAGAGGAAATGACAGAGATTTTTGAAGATGGATTTCAGTCAATGAGGATGAATTACTACCCTCCATGTCCTCAACCCGACAAAGTCATTGGTCTTACTTCACATTCAGATGCCTCAGGTCTCACTATCCTCCTGCAGGTCAATGAAGTTGAAGGTCTTCAGATAAAGAAAGATGGCCAGTGGGTTTCCATTGAGCCTCTCCCAAATGCCTTTGTCATCAACATTGGAGACATTTTGGAGGTATTTCTAATTATACCCATCTTCTTTTTCTTTTATTTTTATTTATTTATGATTAATTGGGCTTTAATATGGGTTTGATTGAATTCGTACTCTAATTGGTTTTTTTTTCTCTAATTTATTATCTGTGGACACAGATTATAAGCAATGGGATATACCGCAGCATTGAGCACAGGGCAACGGTGAACTTGGAAAAGGAAAGAATCTCGATTGCAACATTTTATGCTCCAAGATACAGTGCTGAAATGGGGCCAGCTCCTAGCTTAATCACTAAACAAACTCCAGGATTGTTTAAGAGAATAGGAGTTGAAGAGTATTTCAGAAGTTTGTTTTCTCGTGAGCTCCATGGTAAGTCTCACCTTGATACCCTGAGAGTTTGACATGGAATAGCAGAAGAGGCGGGCAAAGGAATAATGGTCCTCCATTGATGGTAGCAGGGCCGTATCATGCATCTTCTTTCTGAACTTGTCAAAAAATTATACATGGAAAAAATAAAGCTCGAGTGTTTTGATGGTATTGGTCCTCTTAACACAGTGAGTTTGGCAGAAAATTAAAAACTCACTATGAGGAACTTTCTTCCTATATTTGCTTTAACCTTAGCCTTGAAGAAGCTGTGTGTAAAATAAGGCAAAATGCTAGCCCACAAGAAATTTGTGTAATTTGAAGTGTTGGGTTCACGACATTTGCTTTGCTCATATTAATATAATATAAGATTTCTTCAATAATTGTGAGCGACAAGTAGCAAGTGTAAATTATGATTTATTAATTGATTATGAAAGACATTTAAATGGCCGAAATTGTGATTAGTCAATCTGTCTCCATCCTCAAACTTGCATTTTTTATTTTATTAATTGATCCCCAACCAAACCCTGGACCACCTTCCTACGCCCTATGTTACCATTTCTCTGCAATTAATCACTCCAACTGTCTCTAGTACTACTCAATATTAATGTTTTCTTTTTAATGTGAGATTAAAATAACTAAATGCATATTATTAATTTAGTAAATATTAATGATAGGATCGGGTTTTTATTCCTTTTAATTTTTTATAAAAAAAAGAAATTAAAGAAATTTAAATATTCTCTTTGTTTTTTATTAAATTTTAATTTAAAATTTTACATTTTTTTTTTTAAGCTAGAGATGCATATATGGTAAATTTACAAAACAAAATCCAACGCTAATTACCAAGTCTCTTTTTGCTTTTAAATTAGTAAGGTGCAGCAGATATCATAATAATTTCTCTTTCCTTCCTTCGGGTTTAGTTTTCTTTGCAATTTCTCCATGTTTTTCAGAAAACCTTTACTACCAACTCCATGGAAAGGCCACCACAGAGGAAATAACTTCTCCAAAACCAATGTAACACATTATTATTACACCCTTTTCTCTGTCAGATACATTCTCTTCCTCTTAATCTTCCTTTCTTCCTGCTTTCTTTTACTTATTGCTCCCTTTTGCTTTTCCTCTACTTACACTGAACTGCTTTTCCCCAATACTACAACAAGAAAATGGCTGCCAATCACCCCCACTACTTGCCCTGGAAACCTGTCACTCTTTGTGTATCAGCTGCCACCTGACTTCAACCTGGGTCTCCTCCGCGACTGCACCCACCTCAACGTTTACACGGACATGTGTCCCCATGTCGCCAACCACGGCCTTGGTCAACCGATGTCCTCTGCCGGCTCCTGGTTCGCCACCCACCAGTTTCTTGCTGAGATGATCTTCCACGCCCGACTCGAGAACCACCCATGTCGCACCTGGGATGCCACCCTTGCCAATCTCTTCTACGTCCCCTTTTATGGTGGTCTCTACGCATCCAGCAAGTTCCGCGAAGCCAATCTAACCGCACGCGATGAATTAGCCGTTAGATTAGTTGAGTACCTCCAAATGCAGCCATGGTGGCATAGGCATCTGGGGAAGGACCATTTTTTAGCCCTGGGGAGAACCGCATGGGATTTCATGAGGAACACCAATGGTGGGCCGGACTTCGGAGCCAACTGCCTCCTAAATTTGCCACCTGTCAAAAACATGTCGGTGCTGACCGTAGAGAGACAGCCATGGCAAGGATCAAATCAATACGGCGTGCCGTACCCTTCCTATTTCCACCCATCCAGTGTCGTTCAGATGAATGCGTGGCAGCAGAAGATGATTCGAGCAGAGAGGAACCACCTATTTTCTTTCATTGGAGGTCCTCGGAAGGGGGTGGAGAAAGCCGCCGTACGAGATGAGTTAATAAAGCAATGCAATGAGTCAACTCGGTGCAAGCTTCTGAAATGCGGGAGGAACGGCGACAGTAAATGCCATGAACCGTTGGAGGTGATTAAAGTATTAAGTCAGTCTCATTTTTGTTTGCAAGCGCCAGGAGACTCGTTCACCAGACGATCGACATTCGACTCAGTGCTGGCGGGTTGCATACCGGTGTTCTTCTCGAAGCACACGGCGTACACCCAGTACGGCTGGTATTTTCCAGCGAATGCGAGTGCATATTCGGTTTACATAGATGAGAGTGAGATTGAGAAGAAAAGCATAGAGGAAGAGCTCTCGAAGATTTCGAGCGATAGAGTGGAGAGAATGCGTAGAAAAATAATAGAGGTGATGCCAACTCTAACTTATGCCCACCCGAATTCTAGCAACATTCGATTTCGCGACGCGGTTGATGTTGCACTTACAGCACTAGTTCAGCTTAAGCATGCACCCTCCAAATCATAAGGGATGTTATGAAAGTAGTGTTTTCTTCTCTCTTCTACATTGATATAATTAAGAATTTATTTACCCAAAAAATCAATAAAAAAGTATAATAATTATAAATTTTACTTAATATGAGAATAAATATAAATTTAATTTTGTATGATGCTGAATTAATTTTTTACTTTGGTTAATTTTTAATATTTTATTTTATTAATTAAATAAAATTTCGTTCTATAAGTTATTTTCAGACTCCAATAGAAAAAGGAGATGTGAGATATAGTGGAAAAAACAAAATTAGTGGATGAGCGGAAAAAAATTGACAAAGTAATGAAATCAATGGGCAAGAAGAAAAGTTATTAAAGAAAAGTCCAACCCCAGGACAGAAGAAGAAAAAAAAAAGACATGAAATGACGTCCCTCCACTCGAGTGTCCATTGATACTGTAATTGGATGTAATGGCCATCCCTTCAACGCCTCTTATACTCACCAAGCGTATTTTTTAACAAGTTCGTTTTTCTTGCCATAATTGCATTTATGGTTGGAGATGGAGGTGATATATATATATATATTTAAAAAAAAAAAATTTTTAAAAAGAATTTACTTATTTTAAATTTTTTAATAATTAAAATATATTAATTTTAAATTTAAATTAATTTAGTATTATTTAATTAATATATTTAAAAAGTTATTTTTTAATAATAATTTCAATAATAATATTAAAAAAATTTAAGTAATTTTAATTTTTAAGAAAATAAAAATTAACATTTTTTTATTAATTTTGGGGATAGTAAATTATTATACTCTCAACTTAAGATGTAATAAATATCTAAATTACTAACAAGTTTTGCCTCCTTTGATTAATACTGAAATCATCTTCTAAATTATAATATTATTATATAGTTCTTTTGTCTCATAAAAATATATTCATTTTATCTTGTCATTTATCTTATATTATTGGCCACTTTTTATTTTAAAACAATAGATTATTTATTAATTTACTAATATGTTCCTATATATATATATATATATATATATATATATATATATATATATATACACACTAAAAATTTAAAATTTATTAGTTTTAAAAAATTATTTATTAATCTTAATTATTTAATTTTTAATAAATAATATGAGTAAATGGTCTATTAAATAAATAAATAAAATTTATTTTTTTAATTAAATTTTTTCAAATTAAGTGAAAATAAAAATAGATATATTTATTTTGTGGGTTGGAAGGAGTGTACGCCAATGTTAAATTGCTGATGGCAACCAAGGGCATATATAGAAGCATCACGCGCGGAGCAACAGTGAACTTTGAGAATGAAAAGGTTCCCAATTAATTGTCACACTGCATTGTACAAAGGAATCATAGTTGGAGAGTTCTCTAACTTGGAACAAAATCTTACCATGATTAATTGAAAATACAACATGGTGCTAGCTAATTTTTAATCTCAAATATTAGCTCAATTGGCAATTGTGTTTACCTTTTATTTTCTTAATTAGGGTTTAAATTTTGAGTCACATCATAAATGAAGGTTTTTTTTTTAATATATATATTTTTTTATAAATCTCCTATTTTTCTATATGAATGGTCTACCTTTGATCAGGTTGAAAAGATAAATCTAATACACCCATGATACCATATTACCATAAAAAAAAAGTTAATTTTCTTTATGTGAAAAGTTTTTTTTGCGTAGTATATGATTAATTTGAGTTAATATTTATAAAAAGCATTAAGCATTTATAATCCTACAAATAATACATAAATATAGGGGTGGAGCTAGAAATTTTTTTAAGAGGGCCAATATTATATATAAAATTAATTCAAAAAATAATTAATTACACTCATTATTTATATATTTTAAATGTATCTATATATTATATATTCAAAAAGTCTAATAAAGTATAGTTAAGTTAATTTTTTTTTCAAGAATCACAATACTATGTAAAATTTAATGAAATATAATAAAAGTAAATAGTTTTAATATTTTATGTTATGATAAGATGATATAGATTATTTTGAATGATCAATAATTAAAACAAACTAAATTTTTTTTTTGCTAAAAATACATATATCTACAACAATATTTAGGAGGGTTGGGGCCATCCCTTGCATATATAATTCTACTTTCTATATAATATGAATAATAATTAATCCCACTAAATAAGACATTTGTCTATGTTCATGAGCAATATATACAAGCCATAACATATTTATTAATTAACTAGAGCAAGAAAACAAGCCTTGAGAGAGAGAGAGAAAATTCATGTTGAAGGCTCTAAATTAAATAAGGAATTATCATTAATCCTCAATTTGGCACATATATATCTATATATATATATATATATACATCAACAACTTTCTTGTACAATGTACATACAATTTTTATGGAGAAGAGGAAGTTTTGTAACCATTTTGTACTTGCTTTAATTTGCATTCTTCAATTAATCTATGTGGTGGCTAGCCAGAACCAGCAGCATGATCACATATCAGCCATTGGTGATCCTGGGATGAGAAGAGACAACCTTAGGGTGGCAATTGAGGCATGGAACCAATGCAATGAGGTTGGCCTAGAAGCTCCTGGCATGGGAAGCCCCAGGATGGTTGTTTTGATGTTGATAACTCTACATCCTCAAGAGTAAATATATTTATATACATTAACTTTGGATTTTTCTTCTCTACACTATATTTATCATGCATGAACTCAATATAAGATATATAGTGAGACTCACCTATTAAATAAAAGAATTTCATATATTTGTGTTTTTAGTTTATAATGAACTAGATTTAAATTTCTCAGTTTGTTGTGCCAATAATATTCAACATTATTTAATAGGACTTAATGGAAAATAATGACAATAATTTCTCATTTCTTCATTGTCTTTAACTTTCAATCTAAAACATTTTAATTATTACTTTATACTATGGGCATCAAAGATTTAATTTCCCACATACTTGAAAAATTAAGGGCTTTATTATTTTTTTTAAAGCAGATATTTTATTAAAATAATGCCAGAAAAAACTTAGCATAAAACCCTCAATCAAAGTCCTAATTAATGGGTCTTTCATAAAATCTGACCTGGAAGGAATCATGCTAAGTGAAAAAACTTGATCCAAAATATATATTATTGATGCAGAGGACTTTCAAAAACCATAATATTTTTGCATTTAGCTGTTATACTAACTAAAATTTGGTATTATTTGTGATGTCACTTGAAAATGGAATACAGTGAAGTTAATTCACAAGGTAGATGACAAAGACAACAAGCTTGGTCTTATGAAGATCATACGGAGGCATTAGGGTCAGTAATGTAGATATGTATGCTGCTAGAAAGGAGATATACTTGGGCGATAAGTGCCAAGTACAAGGCAGTCTTAGGCCTTGGCAATTTTGGATGATAATGCTCAAGAGTGGCAACATGGACAATTTAGCAGCTATCTGCCCAGAAAATGGCAAGATATCTATGCCCTTCCAACAGGACTCTAGATTTCCATGCTTTCGAAAAGGGTGCATGAACATGCAATTGATATACCATAACTATACAAGTGTGCAAGGGGATACCTTGAAAGGGAGTTCTTAAATTCTGATGTTAGTAGCTCTTCTTATTTCAATGTCACTTGGGAAAAGCAGATTAGGAATGGTAGCTGGGTCTTTCACCATTTCTTGAAGACATCATTGAATTATCCATGGTTGATGCTGTACTTGAGATCAGATGCTGCCGCTGGATTCTTTGGTTCATATCATTATCCCACTAGAGGGATGTCAAAAATAATAAGCATTTTTATAACTCAATCCACTTCAATTTTCTATTGATTTCTCATCATAACATTGTCAGAACTTGTTTCTACACTTTACTTATAACAAATTCCATTGATTATTCCATTCACAAACAATTTCTTATTGAAAAAAACTTATATTCACAAGTCATAACCCACAGGCTCCAAAGTCACCTAATTTCAAAGTGAGGTTCAGACTAGAAGTAAAGCGAGGAGGAGGTAAAAATAGTCAATTCTACCTGATGGACATGGGAGGATGCTGGAAAAACAATGGAAACCCAAGTGATGGAGATGTGACCACAGACGTTACTCGATACAGTGAAATGATTATAAACCAAGAAACAGAACCATGGTGCAAACCTGACGATCTGAGACTGTACCCCCCTTATCACACTCTTCCTAATGGAACCCAAATCCACCGGTCCGACAAATACAACCTCCCTTACGATGCTTACCATCTCTGGTGTGCTCCAGGGAACGCTAACCACCGGGAGGAGCCATACAAGAGATACTGCAAATTCTTCCTCATCCCGTCTGGGGCGAATGTGGCTACACTATAAAGAAGGGCGAGGGATGGATAGGGGATCCAAGAACTTGGGAGCTTGATGTTGGGAGACTATCTCAGTCGCTCTACTTCTACCAGGTACACCCTACATAGACTGTTTTTTTAGATTGAATAATTCAATTCTAAGTATCCAACATTTACTTTACTAACATTAATTATGATTTAATAATATTATTATTATTATTATTATTATTATTATTATTATTATTATTATATACTTGAGTAGTATTAAAATTTTGAACCAATTGTAACAAAAAAAGTATGATATTATTATAGATAATACAAAATAATTAACTATATTTATATTTATCATCTTACTTATGTAGATAATTAAAAATTTAGTCAAATAAAATTCATAATTAAAAAAAAAGACTTTTATTAAAATTTAAATAGTATTAAAATAGGAGTTGTTTATCCTACATATATCCAACTCAAACTTTTATCCAACTAGTTAATCAAATAGGAGTGATTAACAACAATATTTTCATAAATAAATGAAAAATAACAGTATATACTATATAAAATTAGAGATTAGAATTATTATAGAATTTCGTTATTTTTTTGTTACTGTTATTAATAATTAATTTATTAATTTTAAATATAAAAATAAATTTTATTATATAATTATAATTATATAAGGGCATATTTATATATTGTAATTATCTAAAATTTTATTTTAATTATAATAGAAGACTTGGTTTTTTTTTAGCAAAAGATAATAGAAGATTTAGTTAAATATAAGTAGAATTTTAAATTTTAAATTTATAAAAATTGTAAAATTAATTTAAATAATAAGAAAATAATATTTTATAAATAATATAAAAAATTAAGAATATTTTTATTTATTTATAAGTTTGCGTTAGATATAGATTAAGGAATGATTAAGGATATACAATAAATTAAATTTATTACTTCAGTTTATTATTTTAAATAAAATTTCTTATAGATATCGGAGTCTTTTTAGCTGCATTCTTGATTGAATTTCTTAAATATTTAATTCAAGTCTTTATCAAATTTTTATTCTTATTGAAGTTGATTTTAAATAGAAATCTAGTTGAGAGTACAATTATAATGTTGGTTAATGTCTTAGAGCCACGTTAATTAACAAAATTAGAAATATTAAACATAATTATAAAAGGAATTAATTAAAGTTGATGAATTTTTTTAATAAAATTACTAACTTAAGCATTGTAATCTAAGGTGTTAACGTATGTGATGCAGGATACAGGCACTAAGACTGTGAAGAGACATTGGCCACCAATTGACGTGTGAACTGAAATATACATTAGCAGTAATCAAGTTGGGGAATGGGTCGTTAGTGACTTCGACATTGTTGTTCCAAAACAAGCTAATTAAGCAATACAATATATTCATCATTTAATTAGTTTAGTTCAATAATTAAATTAATGAATTTTTTATATAAATTTTATATGCATCTCAATCATTTTTTTTTTAGGTAAATCTAAAGATGCATTCCTTATTTATCTTTGTGTATTTGGAGCTATAGAGAAAGAGTTTTATTTAAAATTAGATTTAGATGTTTTATATAACTCACTCATAAAAAATTGATGATAATTAAATTTTGATATATCTAAAAGGTTGATTTTAATGTGAGTTTTAAAATATATTTTTTATCATAATATATTGCAATCTTCAGCTGATATAAATCACTAAATTGAAAAGTCATATTTATTTACCAATAAAAAAAATAAATTTTAAATTATTAAAGTATAGATTTATTAAATTTTTTATTTAATTAAACTACTAAAAAAAGCAATTGTTAAATTTTCTTTTTTTACCAAATGAGAGAGTTTAATAAAAACAAAACTACCTTTGAAATATTATTAATTAAAAATTAAAATTTAAAACAACTTGGGCTAATTTAAATATTCTACGTACATATTTTTTAGAGTTTAAATAATACTGTGTTTGATTTTAATCGAGTAAAAGATTAGTTTAATGTTTTCTTAGCTCCCACGTTTAGCCTCAAATCATAAGTGTGAATTTATTAATTTTAAAAAGAATTAAATTATGAGTGAGATATATAAAAGTGTTTATTAATGTTAATAAAAGCACTATAAAAATGTGCTCTGTTAACAAATTAATATAACTCGCTTATTTATTAATATATGTGTTTTTAATAAAAAAATATATGTTTTTAGATATAATGGACTAATATTATAATTTTATAAAGCATTAAAATATTATTTGGGACATTATGCTATGCATAGTCTCTATGTAGAAATTATTTTTTATTTAGAATTTTCTCTTAATTCATTTAATTTAAATGATTTTTCTTCTATTTTAATGATAATTTTTTAAATTGATTTGTAACTTAATTAATTAAAATAATTTATTTATTTTTTTAATACATGCATTAATGATAGTTTCAGTAATGTTTTTGAATAAATGGGAGTTTCTATAATATATAATTAATTTATTCACAAAAATTTGAATTTTACTGTTTTTATCGATTAAAATAACTAAATTATTTTTTAATTTGATTCATCTTTCTAATCGATTATTCTGAATTTATAATAATGATATTTACTATTAAAACAATGAATTTGGTCATAGGAAATTTTCTGTCCTTTTACACATGTAATTTCAGTATATAAATAATTTTAGTTTATATATATATATATATATTTTAATTTTAGTATATAAAAAATAATATTTTAAATTTATCATTAATTATTTTATATTTTATTTTTATTACTTTTTTTTGGACTAAATTTTTTATCTCGCAGTTTTTTTAATAAAATTTTATAATATTATAAAATTAATAATGAAAATAACAAAAAAGTATATAGATTAAAGATATTATATATTTTAAGCTTAATTAAATTATATGATTATTTTCCTCATTTTAAAATATCAAAATTTTTTTATATCCTCTTAATATATTAAAGAGATATAACATATTAAATATTATTTTTATTCAATCCTATTAATATTATTTTAAAAAAAGAATAATAATAATCTAACAAGTATAAATATTGTGCAAAAGAAAAAAAAAATATAGGTCTATACTATATAAAGTTATAAATATATGAAATAAATATATATTAATATTTATTAATAGCATTAAAGAGTTGATTGGCTTATACGAAACAAACTCTATAAGATAAATTGCTTTTATCATTAGTGGTTGTATTCTCTTTAAAAAAAATCACTAAGTGGATTTTAGCATAATTACATGATAAATTATTGAAAGGATTTAGCATGCTTTATACAGATAAATAGATAAATTTCCATTAAATTTCAGTACTATCATAACACTTGGTAATTACACGTCAGTTATATGCTCAATATGTATTACCATATGAGTAGGTTTATGCCTCATTAGAATTCTATATCATCTCTAAAATCCTTAGGCTTGATATATGCATATATATATGCTTCCACTTCTCTATTGCTTTCATTAAGTAATAATAAGCAATAATGAAGATGCCTAGGTTTTTTTCTTGCCTTGTTATTTTCGGTTTTCTTTCTCTTGTTCAAATTAACTATGTTATGGCCAGCAAACATTATAAGTCAGCCATTGGAGATCCAGGGATGAGAAGAGATGGTCTTAGGGTAGCCATTGAAGCTTGGAATCAGTGCAACGAAGTTGGTGAAGAAGCTCCCAATATGGGAAGTCCAAGATTGGCTGATTGCTTTGATGTTGATCATTCAAAAAGACCAGGTATTCACCTCTGTACTTGACCATCTCTGCAAAATTTGATCCATGCACGTTATATATATAATCAGCCTTAACATCTATTACTTTTTAGACTCTTTTCTGTTATAAGATAAATATTTTTATAAAATTTTCTCTTTTCTCTTAACACTATAGTATTATAATACATATCAATTTTTAGACTTTCTACTCTTACAATATATAATATGTTTATAAAATCTTTGGCTCTCATAGTCGTGCGATCCATCCCTACTCTCCCGTTTTGGTAAATGGGAGTGGGGACTTAAATCCATGATCCCACACGCGTCAAGTTTTAAGGATATTTTAATTAATTTAATTTCAATATACATAAGTCTTGCTAATTAATTTTGGTTGGTTGCTGAAGTGAGGTTAATACACAAAGTGGATGAGCAAGATAACAGGCTCGGCGTACTGAGTGGTCCATATGGAGGAATAACAACTAAAAAACCAGATACTTATGCAGCTGAGAAGGAATTATATCTGGGTCATAAGTGCCAAGTGCTACAAAACAATACAAAGCCTTGGCAATTTTGGATGATCATGCTTAAGAGTGGCAACATGGACACTGCAGCAGCCAAATGTCCAGAAAATGGCCACAGGTCCAAACCTTTCCCACCAGAAGCTCGGTTTCCATGCTTTGGTAAAGGATGCATGAACATGCCCTATATATTCCATGACTACACCAGCCTACAGCTGAATCGCAAGACCTTAAAAGGAAGCTTTTATGGGACTTGGGATTTGGATTCGGATGTTAGAACTGCAGCAGTTGCAAATGGCACTTCTTATTTCAAAGTCACTTGGGTCAAAAGACATTTAAACAATGGTAGTTGGGTTTTTCACCACAAGTTGAAGACTTCTCCCAAGTATCCATGGTTGATGCTCTACCTTAGGTCCGATGCCACCAAAGGATTATCCGGCGGGTACCATTATCCGACAAGGGGGATGTTAACAACAGTAAGCCATTAATTCTCTCCTCAATTTTCTTAATTGATTGCATATTTATTATTATTATGATTAAAGCTCAATGGTATTGAAATTGTCCATGAGGTATGATTTTTTTTCCATCACTGAATAGGTTCCCAAGTCGCCCAATTTCAAGGTAGTGTTCAGGTTAAACGTAAAGCAAGGAGGAGGTAAAAATAGCCAATTTTATCTGATGGACATAGGAAGCTGCTGGAAAAACAACGGAAAACCTTGCGATGGTGATGTGACCACTGACGTTACTCGATACAGTGAAATGATTATAAACCCTGAAACAGAACCATGGTGCAAGCCTGACGATCTCAGACTATGCCCCCCTTATCACACCTTCCGTAATGGAACCAGAATCCACCGGACAGACAGGTACAACTTCCCCTATGATGCATACCACCTCTGGTGTGCTCCAGGAAATGCCAAGTATTTGGAGGAGCCACATAATTTATGTGATCCATATAGCAATCCTCAGGCACAAGAGATACTGCAAATCCTTCCTCATCCTGTCTGGGGTGAATATGGCTACCCTACAAAGAAGGGTGAGGGTTGGATAGGAGACCCAAGAACTTGGCATCTTGATGTTGGGAGATTATCTCAGAACCTTTATTTTTATCAGGTAAACTAAAATGATTTCATTTTTTTTATATTCTTCAAAAGATATTAAAAATAAAAAGAAATGACTAGTGGATTGGATTGTTTGATGCAGGATCCCGGCACTAAGCCTGTTACTAGGCACTGGCCATCAATTGACTTGGGAACTGAAATCTACGTTAGCAAAGATGAAGTGGCAGAATGGAGTGTTAGTCACTTTGACATTGTTCTGACTTGAAAAAGAAACAATAATTACAGTTCATGTTTAGGTCAAATACGATTCTTGTTTTAGATATATTTTAGGTCAATATGATTGTAGTTTTAGATATATTTTAGCTCTGAGTTTAGAATACATTTGTTTTTATTGGATTAAGCTCCATTTTCTTCTAATGATAAGATAATTTATTTTCATTAATGAAATCTATTTCGTAAGATTCTAATTACAAGAGGACTTGAATGGATACTGCAAGGACTAGACTATGACTGTAAAGACCTCTTTCAAGCAAGAGACCCATAGATCTCCAATTTCCCAACATTCTTGATTAGATTCTATGCAGGCCAGTATGCCTGCGACAAACCACATTGAACAGTTCCCACATTCCAATGAGCACCTACAGCTACGGCGGCTGCACCAAATCGTGATTGTGCCTGCAGCAGTTTTGCATCGATACCATTTCTCTCATTTAATTTTTCTACCTTAGCTTTTGGTTGATAGTAGGGGTTGGTATTCATGCAATATCCATGAAGGGTGCTGGTTTTTCTGTCATATGTTGTTTTGCTTGCAAAGTAACTCTTTCGACTTCTCGTGCCATTGCATTGTTCCTGAAGAAACAGTGGGGAAGGAGAGACTATCTGCTGTAATATGCTTTCAATGACATTAAGTGAAACAGCTTATAAGATAACCTAGACACAAAATTCTCCCTTCTGAGCCTCAAAACAATATCAATTCTTACAGTAGGTAGGTAAATGGCCTATTGATTATTCCTTTCACAAAAAAAAAATTGTTCTTGGAAAAATTTGTATTCATATCCCAAGGGTTCCAGAGTCACCTAATTTCAAAGTGAGGTATAGACAAGAAGTAAAGCAATGAGGGAGAAGTTCTCTTTTCTTTTCGAAGTTTTTATTATCATTATTATTTTTAAGATTCGAATGCTGCTGAACTAATGGCCATTAAGAAAGCTTTCGAGTTGTGTCCATGCCCGAACTTTGCAGCTCTGCTCCCTCTATTTTCGTAGAATCAGATTCTAAGATTGCAACTTCCTGGGTCTTGCAATCCAGATTCCGCACCTTGGCAGCTTGCAATGTATGACAGCACTGCCCCTGTTTTCGTTAGTCATACCTTTCGGGACGCAAAATCTGTCGCCGATGCTTGCCTAAGAAGGGACTGAACCTTGGAGAAGATTTTGTTGCTGTTTCTTTTTACTATCCTCTCGTTTTCTTCTGATCACCTTCGAGTTGATTTGTTCGTTGTTGCACCTTTTGTTTCGCGGTTTCTTTGTGTTGATGGTTTTGTTCTGTTCTTTTTCTGTGTTCTTTGTTCTGTTTTTTGGGTTTCGTCTGCTGGTGCATAGCTTATATTAGCTGTGTTCTTCTTTGCTTTGTATAATGGAAGAAAACTCCGTGATTACTTAGTAAGAAAGTGAAATGAAATTTATTTTTGAGAGCACAATTGAGAAATTGAAGTCTATGAATGAATAAAGCATCATATTTAAGAAATTATAAATGGTAAATTTTTTATCTTCTGAGGGAAAATCAGTAAGCCTATTTAATATATCGAGCAACGATCCGTCCATTGATATCTGAATTTTTATTTGTTGTCAATCATAAAATGTAATTTGATGATCTCCTTGGAGATGCTGCGTAGTAGCATTGGATGCACAACTGTGCCATCCAAGTTTATGAGACAGTTCCAATGGTTCCTCAGTTGTGTTAGGAATTGCTTATGCTTATGGCGAGGATACCGATACAGGGACGGCCATTGCCAAAATCTGGCGAATGGGATGTCAATGATCCTGCTTCAGCTTGAAGGATTTACTGTGATTTTTAACAAGGCTAAGGATGAGAAGGCGGGTGGAAAACCCGAGTCACCTGGAAAGGTTGATCCTCATATTAAGCCTGGAGGAGATCCTTGAAAGCCTCAGAAAATATTGTTTTGCTGCATCCAGAGCCCAACCGTAGAATCTTGACCTGCCCTTCCCTCGAAAGTGCTTCAAGGAGTAATTTAATCTGTAAATGGCCCCACTATATATTTATTTAAGAAGATAGAAGCTGCAGAGCGGTGATGAATCCTGCTGGAATTTGTTATGTTGTAAGACAGAGCTATGAGGAAAGGAGCAAGTACACAATTATTGTATTTAAAAAAAATGGTAAAGCAACTAGGAGGTAAACTTTGCCAATTATACCTGATGGGCATGGAAGGATGCTAGAAAAGCAATGGAAACCCTTCCAATGGATATGTAAAACAAACCAGGTAAAGTGTGACAATTTTTTAAAATTTTATTTTCTTTTTCCATCTCTTTCTCTTCTCCTCTATGAAGAACTTTGTCTTCCTGTATAGATAACCTTATTGAAATTTCTACACTACCTAAGGATGCCCAGGTCAGTGAATCTCTCCTACCCCTTCTTGGCCCTCACAACACATACATAAGATCTGGATCCCTCACCCGGGGAATGAGAGAAAGATCTCTGCCAAAAGAATATGTCCATGTCTCTAAGATGGACCAGTGCAATCTCCAAAGCACTACCTCTGAACAATATGTCACCTTAGAGATCCCTTCTCCACTGATTCCTAGATGGAGAAATGAGGGCTATTAGCATCTTCACTTTGGAGCAGTAAGACTCATTCTCACTCTACACGGCAGACGAGGACTTCCTGTTACTCATTTCCTTCAGTATGAGCATGTTGTGATCGGGACATGTTTAACTGCACTACATGCAGGAAGTGTAGTTCTTACATTTTTTCCAAATTATAACCTCTCGCTTCGAGATCCTCACTTATGCACAGCCCTAAAAGTACAAGTACAGTTGACTGGAGCAGAGCAAGTGACCTCTTCTATAATTGCCACTTTTTATTATCTTGTAGAAAATGGTTAAGAGGTTTATAATCAATCACCAACCTCTTTTTTCCTCTTAGTCTTTCAAATCTTTTTTCGACGTAAAAAGCCTGGCAGGCCCATGGAGAGTTGGTAGGTTCAATGAGTCCTTGTTGAAGGAGCTGCTTACATTCTTCTTTGGCTAGGATTAAATCAGTAGGGTTCATTCCAGGATGAGAAGCTTTTGTAGGATTGATATCTTCGTTAAGCTTGAAAGGAAGATGGATGAAGAAATCCGTATTCTTCCACAAAGGGTGAGGATGTTTGAATTCTGCATGAGAGTCTGCGCAAGACCTCAGTAGAAGGTCTTTTTAATCTGGGAATTCAGGTGAAGCTTCTGTTAATGAGAAAAGCTTCGGGATGGTAGTGAAAGCCTGGAATTGTCTTTTATATTTTAATACAGTTGGAAGAATCTTGAGATGCTTAGCCTGTTGATAGATATCAAAGCCAATAAGAACATCCTTGTCAGGAAGATCTGATCCAATAATTTTTATCCACAAGATGTAATTAGGGAAAAACTGAATACTAATGGGTTGTTTCGTAATCAAATTGGTTTTAAAAACCTTCCCATCGGCAGCTTTGAAATATTCTATATGTGGGACTTAACTTTCTGGTGGAAAAATAGCAGGATTCATCATACTCTTACGAGTACTAGCATCTAAAAACCCAATGACTGAAATGGGCCTAGAGTACTTGCTGTGTAGAATATGAATAGTGACCAAAGGGATAGGAATATTATGTGTGCTATGAGTGAGATGGATATTTTGAATATTTTGGGTTAGGTATAAAGGATAATGGGTTTCAGAATCAAAGTCTGAGTTTGACTCTTCCGAGGAAGCTGTTTAATCAAAATCATCATCTGATCCAAGAGTGAAAACAGTTTTTTCACCCGATTAATCCTGTTAAGAGAACAAGAATTTTTTACAAATTGCATATTGAGGGCATTAATATATTCAACTAACCATATTAATAATTATAATAATTTGCATAAACAAAAAAAAAATTAATTTTTACTTTCCCTCATTCTTTCCATGTTGGAAGCTAAATTTTACAAGAATTTAATTAAATTAATTCTTCTTTTTTATTTTTATATTTAAAAATTAATAAATTAAAAATTTTAATTCTTTTAATTTAAAAATTTATTTTAAAAGAAATATAAATGAAATAATTTTTTTTCAAATGAAGTGGTAATGAATTCAAACTAATTCCTTTTTAATTAATTCCTTTTTTGGTGTATATTTAATTAATAATTAATATTTTTAATGTATTTTATATGTATCTCAATCAATTTTTTGGGTGATAATTAAATTTAAAGATTTATTCTTTATTTATCTTAATTTGTGTATTTAGAAATTATGTTATAAACTTTGAGTGATTTGCAAAACGTGTAAGATGGTAATTAGAGCCATATTAAGAAAGATTTAATTAAATAAATTTCCACAAATGTGTTATTTTATAGACGTTAAATTTCAACGTTATCTTAACGCTTACTAATTACACGACAGTTATGCTAGGTAGGCTCAATATATATATATATATATATTGCCATTTCTCAAGCTTTCAGTAACTGATATTAATAATAAGCAATGAAGATGACAAGGTTTTCTTCTTGCCTTGTTCTTTTTGGTTTTTTCTTTCTTGTTCAAATTGATTACATTATGGCCTACAAACATTATAAGTCAGCCATTGGAGATCCAGGGATGAGAAGAGATGGTCTTAGGATAGCCATTGAAGCTTGGAATCAGTGCAACGAAGTTGGCGAAGAAGCTCCCAATATGGGAAGTCCAAGATTGGCTGATTGCTTTGATGTTGATCATTCAAAATCACCAGGCATATCCAACTCTCTACTTGATTTTATCTCTGCAAAATTTGATCCATGCATGTCATATATGCGAACTTATGAACGTACATAAACAAAATAGAATTACTGCTTTAGATGTTGAAGTAATCAAAGATAAGTAAAATAAAATTCAAATTAAAGATGAAGGCTAAGAGAAAATGAAGATAGAGATTTGAGATTAGAGAAAAAAAAATTAAAAATGATTGAATTTTCCAATTTATATTTTAGATTTAATTATGTTTGATTAAAATTTTGAATATAGATTGAATAAATTTATATCATATAAATAATGTATTCAATGACGTATGAGTATTATTTACCTATAACATTTTTGATAAACTTTTGAATAGTGTGGATGATATATTTTATATTTAGTTTTTTTTTATTTCTCTTGTATTTATAAAAATTTATATAAAAGAATGTATGAATTAATAAAAGAACACATAATTAAATTTATATATTTATGGAAAAATTTAAAATTATAGAATTAAAATTTTAACTATAAAATTAATAAATCTCGCTTTATTCTATTCACAGGCATTTTACTAATTTCTGGTTTAATTGATTAATTTTCACTTTCTTTGATATTACATTTACAATAATATATTCTTAATTTTATAAAAAAAAATTCTTATAAAACAAATTAATATAGTAATTTTTTGTTTTATATAGAATAATTTTTTATATTAACTTAATATAACCTCAAATGCATAAAAATTTTATTAGTTTTAAATTATTGAAAAATTAAAATATAAACAAATCAAACTTATTTTAATTAAAATAAAAGGATAAATTTTAAATGATTCTAATATCATGAGTCAGTTTACATATAATATTATTTTTATTATTAACATTTTTCATTTTATTTTAATTACAATTATAATAATATATTCCTAAATCTATACGAAAGTTTTTATAAAAACCTATGCATATAATAATTTTTAATTTTACAAATAATAATACATAACTTATTTTATTGTATTAAAGTTAATAATTAAATTAATTATAACATAAAACCTTTCATAAAATACAATCTCTAAATAAATATTTTTTATTTATAAAATTAATTAAATTAATATTAAAATAACTATTAATTTAATTATTATATTTAACATTTTTATATATAAATAAATAATTATAAATTATTTAATGCATATATATATATAATCAGCTTAATACTATAGTCTTATAATAAATACTTATCTCTTATAATATATAATATTTTTATAAAATTTTTGGCTCTTATGATTGTGAATCCATCTCAGCTTCTTTTTTTATGAATGGGAGAGTATGGACTTAAACTTAAGATCCCATATACTTACAAGTTATTTGGATTAAGCATTGTCAAGTTTTAAGGGTATTTTAATTAATTTAATTTCAATATCCGTAAGCCTTGCTAATTTATTTTGGTTGGTTGCTGAAGTGAGGTTAATACACAAGGTGGATGAGCAAGATAACAGGCTTGGCGTATTGAGTGGTACATACGGAGGAATAACAACTAAAAAACCAGACACTTATGCAGCTGCAAAGGAGTTATATCTGGGTCATAAATGTCAAGTAATGCAAAACAATACAAAGCCTTGGCAATTTTGGATGATCATGCTCAAGAGTGGCAATATGGACACTACAGCAGCCAAATGCCCCGAAAATGGCCACAAGTCCAAACCTTTCCCACCAGAACCACGGTTTCCATGCTTTGGTAAAGGATGCATGAACATGCCCTATATATTCCATAACTACACCAGCCTACTGCTGAATCGCAAGACCTTAAAAGGAAGCTTTTATGGGACTTGGGATTTGGATTCTGATGTTAGAAATGCAGCACTTGCCAATGGCACTTCTTATTTCAAAGTCACTTGGGTCAAAAAACATTTAGGGAAAGGTAGCTGGGTTTTTCACCACAAGTTGAAGACTTCTCCAAAGTATCCATGGTTGATGCTCTACCTGAGGTCCGACGCCACCAAAGGATTATCCGGCGGGTACCATTATCCGACAAGGGGGATGTTAACAACAGTAAGCCATTAGTTCTCTCCATTTTCTTAATTGATTGTATATTTGTTATTATGATGATTAAAGCTCATTAATGGCATTGAAATTGTCTATGAGGTATGATTTTTTCCATCACTGAATAGGTTCCCAAGTCGCCCAATTTCAAGGTAGTGTTCAGGTTAAATGTAAAGCAAGGAGGAGGTAAAAACAGCCAATTTTACCTAATGGACATAGGAAGCTGCTGGAAAAACAATGGAAAACCTTGCGATGGGGATGTGAGCACAGACGTTACTCGATACAGTGAAATGATTATAAACCCTGAAACAGAACCATGGTGCAAACCTGACGATCTGAAACTGTGCCCCCCTTACCACACCTTCCGTAATGGAACCAGAATCCACCGGACAGACAAGGACAATTTCCCCTATGATGCATACCACCTGTGGTGTGCACCAGGAAATGCCAAGTACCTGGAGGAGCCACATAATTTATGTGATGCATATAGCAATCCTCAACCACAAGAGATACTGCAAATCCTTCCTCATCCTGTCTGGGGTGAATATGGCTACCCTACAAAGAAGGGTGAGGGTTGGATAGGAGATCCAAGAACTTGGCATCTTGATGTTGGGAGATTATCTCAGAACCTTTATTTTTATCAGGTAAACAATAACGATCTTTTTAAATATATATTTAAAAAAAATTTTTTTAACATACTTCAAAAGATATTAAAAATAAATAAATAAAAAATAACTAGCAGGTCGTATTGGTTTGATGCAGGATCCCGGCACCAAGCCTGCTACTAGGCATTGGCCATCAATTGACTTAGGAACTGAAATATATATTAGCGAAGATGAAGTGGCAGAGTGGAGCGTTAGCCACTTTGACATTGTTCTGACATCTTGAATAAAACCAAAAAGCATCAGTATGATTTATGTTTCATATATTTTAGGTCAATATGATCCTAGTTTTAGAAATATTTTTTTTCTTAGTTTAGGAAAAATTTTTTATTTGGATTTAGCACTTGTTTTCTTCTAATACAAAGGGAATTTATTTTCATTAATAAAATCAATGCCGTCTGATTCTAATTACACGAGGACTTAAATAGATACTGCAGGGACTGGACTAGGACTGTAAAGACAGACCCTCTCTCAAGGAAGAGACCCATAGATCTCCAATTTCCCAACATTCTCGATTAGATTCTTCGCAGGCCGGTACACCTAGGACAATCCATATTGAACAGTTCCCACATTCCTATGAGCAGCTACAGCTACGGCAGCTGCACCAAATTGTGATTGTGCCTGCAGCAGTTTTGCATCTATAGCAATTCGCTCATTTAATTGTTCCACCTTAGCTTTTGGTTGATAGTACGGTATGGTATTCATGTCAATCGCCATGACTGGTCCTGGTTTTGCTGCCATGTTACACTCGGGCAGTGGTTGTTTTGCTAGCGAAGTATCCTTCTCAGACACAGTCGACTTTTCTTGTGCCATTGCGTTGTTCCTGAAGAAACAGTGAGGAGACACTGTCTGCTGTGGAGGGAGGACAGCATTTCTATAAAATATCCTTGCATCGTAAGCATCTTTGATGTTTCTGCTATTTTCATATGGTACGACTGATCCAACAACTCTCCCTGGCTTTGCTGTGCACCAAAAGAAAGCAAGGGGAGAAAACAGTCAATCGAATAGAAAAGAAAGCAAGTTGGATCCCAAACAAGGGCAAAGATGGATTGGCATACCACTCATGGATTGACACCATAGAAACAATCCTTGCCACATGTTATCAAGGTATAATAATAACAGAAATCTACTTTGAAAGCTCTGAAACATCAGAAATTTCAGGGGATCCAAATATACACATAGAACAATCCAAATAACGTAGGCTCTAACATAAAAACTTCTGAATGTCAAAAACCATGTTAAAATTCTGACTACAACAATCAAAGAGGCTTTTACTGTCAAATTACAAAAAGCAAGCAAAATGAATTTGCTTATACCTGTTGGTACTCTGGGTGGAGGTCGAGAAACCTTCAATGCATTTCCAGAAATTGCATCTGTTGCTCTACAATTTTTAGAAGCATCTTCTGCAACTTGCCGGTTATCAAATGCAGTTGAACTTGATTGCATATTAGGAGGGATTGTATTTGTGTGTACAGTAGACCTGCATACAAAAGAGAAGATGAAAAACCATGTCTAAATAGCACACATTACAGGCAAAGGAACTCGAACTTCCCAAATACCACTGTACTATATAGCTTCAATGTCACCATAACTTACAAGCACTCGTACAAGAAGGGAATTGTTATATATGATCATACCGTGGAAGAGAGACATGCTTCCTCTCTAGAGGAATCACTGGTGCACTTCGACCACTGTTTTCCTCAAGATAGGCAAACTGCTTTCTAAATTGACCAATTGCACTGCATTGAAAAAAAAGATCCTATCAAATATGGGAAAGGAGATTGAAAACAGAATTGCTACTATTGAAAAATGAGCACTTGGAAGGAAGTGTTTAGAACCTAGGATAGAGAAAGTTAGTGCCTTCATTTCCATTCATGTAGTCTTTGAGCAGCTGTGGATGATACTCCAGTATTTCGCGGTACAGCAATTCCCGGATATCCTCCTTTGTCACCCTTCGTCTCTCAAACTCAAACTCCAACTTTGAGATTGGCTGACAAGAAGGTTCTCTCTCAATTTTGGCTAAGCCTTTAAAGTATGGATCAGCTAATGCCTACAAAAAATAAATAAATAAATAAATATATATATATATATATATATATATATATATATATATATATTTATATAATTTGCAATCATTCAGTATTGTGAAGAAAATAAGATCCATCAAGCTGCATTATTTACTGACTAGACATATAATAAGGTCAACATCATTATAGCCAGAATATAAGATAAAGCAAAAACCTGTTCAGCAGTAGGTCGATCTTTTGGATCAAATGCTAAAAGTCTTTGCAACAGCTTAAGTGCTAAAGGATCTGCATTTGGAAATTTAAGTGTAAATGGCACAGGCTGTTTTTTCCTCATTTCTGTCAAGTACTTCCTTGCCTTCTCATTTCGAACCTGCAATTTTTTTTTTAACAATATATAATTGTTGTCAATACTTCAGAATGGAACATTAAAATCAACAAGGAGAAGTAGAAGAAAAAAGTTAGAGATATATATATATATATATATATATATATAGAGAGAGAGAGAGAGAGAGAGAGAGAGAGAGAGAGAGAGAGAGAGAGAGAGAAAGAGAGAGAGGGGTGTCATACTCCGGAAATAGTTTCTGGTGAAGGAGTCCCAAGAAGATCAGTGATCAAATCCAGCTGATGAACAACACTTTTACCCGGAAACAATGGCTTCCCTGTCAATACCTCAGCAAATATGCAGCCAATACTCCAAATATCAATTGCTGGTGTATACTGCAAAGGGTACCGACACAGATCAGAGAATTCAAAGAGTATTGGAAACTTCATACCGTAGTTAAACCACTCCAGAGACTTGGGCATAACCTGACACAATTACCTGAATGACAGATATTCAACTTCCAGGAGAGTTCATAGTCCTCCCTGAACAAGAATTATTTTTATCTAGGCATTACTGCTTACCATAAAGCACTGAGAAGCATTTTACAGAGAACTATATTGCTTCAATACTACGCCATAGCTCATAATAATAACATCCCATAGGACTAAACTTTCTCTATGGGAAGATGACAGCTCACCTAGAGGCATAGGAAAAGACAAAAGGACCAAGGGCGTAAAATGAAAAAGTCAATGCATGTGTTTTCATCATTGTCTATGTGCAATGAGATTTCTCTGAAGTATGAAGAAAGCATGAATGAACCAAACCACTTTTAGATTAGATCATGTACGTTTTCATCATAATCTGTAGTCATTGGACACTTTAGAAGGACATGCAAATATATATAAACAGAGGTTAAAAAAAAAAAAGAATCAATCAGCAATTGACTCCGGCTTAAAAAATCTCAAGAAAAATTCATGTCCACGAAGAGTTTACAACAATCATGCTAACCAATTAACTTCAGCAAATCACATTCATAAATTTCACTTTCTTCATCCGTTGCTCATGAATCAAGTGCATGTGAACAAATATGCTTCTCTAATAAAATACCCAACAGTCCAATGACACAGGACACAGCCAGAAAACAAGTTAATAATTTAGAATAAGAAAATAAAGCAGAAAATTTCACTTACACCTTTTTCAATTGAATTCCATTTTTAGTGTGTTTGGTTTGAAAAAAAAAAGAATAGAATTCAATTCTAGGAATTGGTTATAACTAAAACCAATTCTATCAAATTTGATGGAATTTAAAATGAATTCCACAAAACTTACATAATAACATTCTATGGACTAAAAATGCCCTCATCCAAAAATTTCCTCCCACTCCATCTACTTGATATTAATCAATGTACTTGATATTAATCAATGTACTCGTGTATGTCACAACACGATACAAATGCATGCCATGTAGGATAAATGGTGCATTAATATCATTAGTATAATTAATAAAGGATAAACTTCACGTTTGATTAAGAAAAAAAATTAAAGAAAACCTTAATGATAGAAAAGTAACAAAGTAAAGTGAACATCAAACATGAATTCTAGCTAGAAAAGTAACCTTAATGGCAGAAAAGTAACAACATAACACTAATTTTTTAATTTTGTAGAAAATTGTAATTTTTTAATTTTACTCTTGACAGTAGTTTAGGAAATAAGGACAAATGAATTTCAATTCTAGAATTATACCAAACATGAATTATATGGAATTCAATTGAATTCTAAATTTTAAGTTGTGTCATACCAAACAATGGGATTCACTTCAAATGAATTCTAGCTAAAATTCATTTCAAATGAATTCCAAAATTTGTGATAGAATTGAACCAAACACTATGTGAACTTCACAAAGCTGCAAAACCAGTGATGCAGAAATGCCAAGTCATCTTCTTCGGTAAGGGTGTAATCCAATATAAGATCATGTAAAAATTATTTACAAACACGCGCAAGAAGTCGAGCACATCAGTAAATGTCATGTGAAACCAAAGATGCTAAATGAGTCCATCCACTTGCAAAGATGCAAGTAGAAGGTAGAAAAATAACAAAAATTGGGTCCACGATACCAATATGACGTGCTCCAATCAACTTGCTATAGAGAAAAAGAAAGACTATGGCAGGGCTAACCATACCTTTGAAGAAAAAGAGCCACACAGCTCTGGAGCCCTATACCATCTTGTTGCAACATAGTCCTGTAGGAAACCTCATCGGTGAACACTTACATAATAAGTGTGATAAATCAGCTCGTGTTTCCAAATATTGCACAACAAATACATACCGTCCAAAAAACAGTGGTTGGTGTATCACTAAATGCTACTCTAGCGAGTCCAAAGTCACAAACTTTAAGCTTGCAATTTGCATTTGCCAATATATTCTTGGGTTTAAGATCTCTATGGTAAACATTTGCTGCAACAGCAAAACTTACATTCAGAACAGAGATGGGCCAAAATATTCATCAAAATTTAAAAAATTAAATTAAAACAGAAATGGTGGAATCATACAATATGGCAATAGTCTTTGCTCATAAGATACAAATGCACTGAAAGCATCGTAAAGGGTGTCAACACAAGCAAGAGAGCAATAAAAAACCATTACAGAAAAGGGGAAAAAAAAAGGAGGAAGAAACCATCACCCGTATGCATGTATTTCAATGCTCTTAACATCTGATAAAGAAAAAACTGATGGTGTTCACGTGTCAAATCATCATTAGCTTTGATGACTTGGTGAAGATCAGACTCCATGAGCTCAAAAACAACAAATATGTCTTTAAACTCCCTCTTTGAGGATGGCAACATGATGCGCTTAATTTCTACAATATCAGGATGTCGTAAAAGCCTAAGTAACTTGACTTCTCGCAAGATCCTAATAGCATCAGAGTTGTGCTCAAAAACATCATGGATCTTTTTTATTGCCACTTTTTCTCCAGTGTGAGTGTCAATTGCAGCACAAACAACTCCATAGCTTCCTTTTCCTATAACTTCCAGAATTTTGTATCTATTGGCATCCCCGTACTCGGTGAAAAAGTCCATATCTTTTAAGTCCTGAAGCATAGAAAAAGTGTCATGCTCAAGCTTCTGTAGATTTTACTACTAGCATTAAATTGGTAAAGTATAATCTAATAATAAACAAAGTTCCAAGAGACATCAAAAACATGCGTTATATACGATCATGCGTTATACACGATTATAAATAGTCCACACACACACACACACACACACACAAATAGAAAAACACACACACACACACACACACACACACAAATAGAAAAACACTGGACAGTTAACACACACACACACAAATAGAAAAACACTGGACAGTTAACCAGTGGTTTACAAAATACAATATTTCAGGAGTTCACAACTATATAACATACAGATACAGCATGAAAAATGAACAATGAAAAAAAATAGCATCTTTCCAAGTAACAAAAAAAGAAAATAAAACCCAAAGAGAAAAAGAGGTGGATTTACGCAAGTCATCAACTTTGGGAACAGAATCAGGTCCCACAGGGTGATTATTATTTAAGAATTTGCATTAGTGAAGAATCAAACGCAGAAGCTATAGGGGACACACACACACACACACACACACACACACACAAATAGAAAAACACTGGACAGTTAACCAGTGGTTTACAAAATACAATATTTCAGGAGTTCACAACTATATAACATACAGATACAGCATGAAAAATGAAACAAGAACAGCATTTAGTGACAATGAAAAAAAATAGCATCTTTCCAAGTAACAAAAAAAGAAAATAAAACCCAAAGAGAAAAAGAGGTGGATTTACGCAAGTCATCAACTTTGGGAACAGAATCAGGTCCCACAGGGTGATTATTATTTAAGAATTTGCATTAGTGAAGAATCAAACGCAGAAGCTATAGGACTTGATTAGTGTCTAAGGAATTGCAGTTACAGCACACAAATACAAAAACAAAAGTGCCTTTCCTTAAGGGGCGTGACGTCCAAAGAATCCTAATTATTATAGTAACTCATCATTGGAACTATACAATGATCAATAAAGAGTAAACATTTATTCAAACACAAAAATGTAAAATAAGAAACCAAAACAATAGAATAGATGCATGACAAGTAAGAGGTGGATGAATTCCAGCATGCAACAGTATTCTCAGAAAATCAGACAAGTGAGTTAAAGAAAAAGTAAACCTGTTAAAACAAGGGAAAACAATAATAAGAAATCTTATTCTGCTTCTCCTCCAGTGGAGTTAATTCGGTTCTCCAAAACTTCGAAAAAAAATTTTTGAAAAGAAGACAGAACTTAAAGGCATGGCTTATCCCAAGCAACCAAAACTTGACAAAAAAAATCTCACCTTTACATTAACAAAGAGAACAAATAATTCAATCTGATCATTTATATGTCAACTTAATTAGCCAATAACTAAAATCTGATGTTAATTACTATGCCCAATTTCCAGAAATCACACTTTCTTGCCTTTTCCCACACTTTCTCACCAATCTACAGAAAACAAGATTACTCAAGATCTTAACTCTTAGAAACTGAAACCAGGAGATTTTAAACTCTTTCAACAACCAAATAGACCATGCCTAGATTAGATCTTACCTCCTCTCCTTAAACACTATAAAGGTTAAACTTGAGAAAAGAAAATTTCACTAAATTTCTTTCGAGTCCGTCTGAAACCAAACAGCCAAAAATTAACCTAATTACTACCTCTAAACACACAGTTTTCGAAATTGCAATTTTCTTAAATGGGATCTGGAAATCCCCAATCTTGTCCACATTACCGTCAACAACCCAGATCCCATATCAGAGAGAAAAAGAGAGAGTCTGACCTTCTTGGGATGATCTCGCTGCATCTTTTTTCCAAAACCCACCAAAATCAGAGACACCGCAAAATACCCTTTCTTGCTCTTGTTAAAAAACAATTACTGCCCCCTTTCTTTTCTTCTTCTTCTTCTTCTTCTAGGAGAAAATTAGCCGCAGTCACACACAGCAAAAAAACCTAGTTAGATTGACGGCCGCACAGTGCTTTTCCTTCTTACTCTACTCTTCAAACTCCGCTTCTGCTCATCAACCATGAAAAACCCACTTCAAATCTTCCAGTCTCTTGCAAAATCCTCCCTTACCACCACCACCACTAGCAGCATCAAAATTTACTTGAAGAACAAAAAGAGAAAGACAAGAAAAGTATAAAAGATTCAAACTTTGAGAGAAAACGAACTAAAACTCGAACTCCGTAGATGTCGGTGAAAACTTTGGAGATCTAAGAGCAGGAGAAATAAAAATCCAAAACTGGATCTGAGAAGAGAGAATAAAAAAGAATATTGAGAAGGTGAGGGTAGTTGCTTATATAAGGGGAAAATTGACTTGCCCTCTTCTCGAAATATCCACTATTTTTATATTATATTCATAACAAGTATGTTTTTGTAAAACTAGCTGTTAGGTAAAGGAAACTTCTCAGTACTGTTATATGTACCTTTTTTATTTTACCGTATTTTGTATTTTTTATTTATTATAGTAATTTTTAAAAATCTCTTTCTTTGAAAATTTATAACTTCTTTCTTAATAATATCTTTTCAATAATCAAATATAAATTTATTTTCTTTAAAATTAGGATCGGAATAAAGATTTCTCCAACGAGGAGTGGGACGTGACGAGTTTTTATGCGGGAGTTTATTTATTTATTTTATTTTATTTATTAATATATAACATAAATTTATTTATTAAAAATAAAATATAATTAAAAATATAAATTTTAAATATTATTTTAATAATATATTTATATTTTTTAAAAAATTTGATATTTAAATTTATAAATATATTATTTTTAATAAAAAATAATAATATATTACTATATATAATAAATTATAAGATTCAAAGTAAGAAAAAAGTCTTTTAATTTATTTTATATAAATTAAATAAAATTAATAAAATTTAAAATAAATTTAATTAAATTGAAAAATTTTTTATATTCATAAAGATTTTATTACTACACTTAATATTTATTAATATATTTTATAATTTTTTATTTTAATATTCTTGCTTTAATAATAAATAAATAAATTTAAATAAAAATATATTTATGTATTAATATATTAACTTTTATTTATAAAAAAAAAGATGTATTTTTTTTTTTATTTTCATTATTTTTCATTTCCTTTTGGTTGAAAAAGAAACGAAATGGACGATAGCGAAGAAACATAAGCTAAGTTTCTACGTGCCAATGATTTGTTGTGAAGTTATTTGGGAAAAATAATTTGGCTTTTAGTTTATTATTATTATTATTATTTTATAAAAAAATTATTATTATTATTATTATTAAGTAAATAAAACGTGTGGATAAAAATATTAGGTTTAATTAAGACGACGCGTGTGATTTCTTGTTGGAGAGCAGTGTTGACTCCTCTCTTGGTCGGTTCCTGCCATGCACGCGTGCTTATGGACCGTTGAATCCCATTAAAATTATTTCTTTTTTCTTTATTTTTATATAATGAAATGAGGTACAAACCACAATTTAAATTTTGAATTTTATAAAATATATTAATTCATAAATTTATTTTTTTAATTAAATGATTTTTTAATATAACAGAGTTTTTATATCGCTAATGCTAACCTTTTTTAAAAAATTACTTAAAATATTATATATACTTTTACTATATTTAAGATTTTGATACTTTTAATTAATTTATTAAAATGTAATAAAAATTTGTGTTTACTAAAATTAAAATAGAAAAAAAGTATGAAATAAGCAATTTTATTATTTTAATAATTAAAATTTATTAAATATAATTTTAAATTAATTTTTATATATATTTTAAAATTATTTTTTTTAATAATAATCTCAACAAAAATACAAATAGATCTGACTATCAAAATTAACAAGAAAGCAATCTTTATTAATTATAAAAGAATTGGCTTGATCAAAATTATAATTAATAATTTTATGGGTTTTATTCAAATAAGTGATGTACTGTAATTTCATCAAAAAATTAACAATTCCACTTGATGAAGCGATTACATTTAAATTATGAATTTCAATAAAAAAATTAAAATTATATTTGAAAATTAGGGTTAGCAGAATTCGGTTCAAACTGAAAAATCAAATCGAATCGAGTCAATTCAATTCAATCTGTTCAGTTTTAAAATTCAATCGGTTCGGTTTAGTTTTATATTATAAAAAATTAAGTTATTTCTATTCGGTTTGGTTTTGAAGAGAAAAAATCAGTTAAACTGAGCCGAACTGAATAGTAATTTATATATTCAAATCAAACTAAATCAAACCGAATTGATTTTTGAATTGATTTATTTTTATGAAAAATTTATGAATTATATTTAATTATATATATATATTAATTTTTTAATTTCATTGATTAATGGTTATTAGGTTCAAATTAAAATTCGATCAAATAATTTGAAAATTAAGTATAAATTAAAAAATCAATTAAAAAATAAAAATCTATCGGTTTAAATTGAATCGAAATAGAACGGTTCGGTTCAATTCATTTTTCACCAATTTCGATTTGATTTGATTTTTAATATTTAAAATTTAATTTTTATAATTTAATTTGATTCGATTCGATTCGAACCGAATACCCACCCTATTGAAAACCATTAATAAATCAGCCTAAAATTAAATTAAAATTATAAGGGACTAAAATGTCCATGACTCTTTAATTTAATTAAAATTTATACTTCATAGGAAGCAAGCACTCCCTCATTCATTTTACCATTAAACTTTATCAATGTGGACAAAGCAAAACAGTATATAAAAAATAATGCCTCTATATATATATAAGAAAAAAGGCACAAATAAATTAATAGTGTGGTGTGGCAAAAGACAGGTGAAAGGGTCGATGGTGATGAAATAAAAAGATGCCGATGTTGGGTCGTGATCCCAACTGTAGGGATTAACTTTCGGTGGATTCGAAGTCCTCATTACTGCAAAAACTAAAATTAATAATAATAAAATAAAATAAAAAATCCCAGCGGTTGAAGAATACCCATCAAACATCGAACGGATGAAAACCTGGCCTCGAAGGTGAGCGCTGACTCGTGAATAGCCTTAAAAAATAAAAAATGAATGACAAGAAGGAAGAAGCTGCCCAGGCAGGGCTGTGTTTATGTCATTTTTATTAATGGAATTGAAATAAATCGTCTTTAAATTTTAAAAGAATGGTGCATGTTAGTCCTTTTCTTATGTTTTAAATATCACTTAGTTACTTTTAAAATAAAATAAGTTTTTAATTTTATTATAATATTTATAATTTTGAGTTTATAATATATGAAAATTATTTATCTAAAATATTAAGGATTAAAAATGTTATTTAAAAAATTTGAAGATAACATGTATAATATTTTTTGAAAAAATATTATCTATTCTTTTTTTAGTGATCTAATATATTATATAAATGTGAGAGTCTCATTAATGATAAATTTAGTGTCAACAAAGTTTTCTTAATACCTAATTAAAAATTAAAGTTTAGGTAAATTATTATTTAGTCCATATTATTTAATAAAATTAATTATTTAATTTTTATATTTAAAAAATATATTATTTAATTCTTATATTTTATTTCTGTTAAATTATTTGATTATTTTTTTATTAGTCAATATTGATTAACCTGTTATTTAGTTCATATATTTTAATAAAATTAATTAATTAGCTCATATATTTTAAAGAATCATATTAGTTAGTTCCTATAATTTTATTTTCATAATTATTTTTTATATCTAAATTATCTTTATCTCTCTTTTTATTTTTATCTTATCATTTTTTATTTTTCTCAACATATTTCTTTTTCTCTACATTCACACACTTCTTCCTATCATTCTCTCTTTATTTTCATTTATTGATAAAAACGGTATAAGCGGTATACACAAAAAAATTAATCAGTTTTCTTAAATTTTAAATAATTAAGAAAAATTTCAGGTAAATAAATTATAAAAATAATATCTAAATAATTGAAGATTAAAAAAATATAAATTCAGATTTAGTATTCACATAACACAATTTTTATTTTTATCAATCAATATATTTTTTAAAATATAAGAACTAACTAATTAATTTCATTAAAATAAAATGACTAAAAAATAATATTTTTAAAAATATATAGACCAAGTAATTAATTTCTTTAAAATAGATATATTAAAAAATAATTTAAATAGTATGAATAATATAAAATTTGATAAAAAAATCAAATAATTTAATGAAAGTAAACATAGAGGCTAAATATTATATTTTTTGAAACACAAAAATTAAATAATTAATTTTACTAGATATAAAAATTAAATAGTAATTTTGTCTTAAAACTTTAGTTTAAATTTTTTGTCAAAATTTTATATTTGAATATGGAAAAGAATTCATTTGTTTTTAATTTTTAGAAAATTTATTAAAAATAAAATTATATAAAAATAATATGATTATTTGAGGATTGAATTCTTTTTTAACTGAAGTATATATAATTAAAAATTATTTAATTGTATTAGAAAAAGGAATATATAAATATAAATACGGCAATATGTTAGGGGTTTAGGTTCCCGCCCTCTGCTCTCTTTCTCCGCTTCATGTTCGAGTTCGGGCGCGTCAGCTATTTTAGCAGCAACCAGGTAGCTCTTTGCTCTTCTTCTACTCGTACATCCAGTCAATAAACGAAACGACGTCGCTGTCGCCATTTTGGCACCTTCTCCCTCACCATTCGACGCTTTGAGCAGCTTTTCTACTTTCTTTAGGGTTTTTATAATGCAAATTTCATTTGCATTTCTTTCTTACTAAAATTTTCCTTCTATAACGTCTCATTATCATCTTCAAGTGCCAGTACTTGTTAAAGCTTCAGTGATAGTCATGGAAACAGATGAGGAGCAGCGGCTGCTTCCATTTCAGCTTCAATTTGACAAACCCGTCACCTCTCAGGTTCTCTATCTAACTACCCAATGTGTGTCCATTCATCAATTAGAGTTTTGTTTTTTTAATTTTTTTGGGTAATAATTATTTCTTTGATAGATCAAAATTGCGGAGTGGAACCCAGAGAAGGATTTACTGGCCATGGTGACAGAGGATTCTAAGATTTTGCTTCATAGATTCAACTGGCAGAGGTTGTGGACCATATCCCCTGGTAATTTTCTTTCTTTACTTTTTTTTTTCTCTGATTTTTCTTTTTTCCAATCAGTCGCATCTGTTTAATTAATGTGCAATGAACGATATGACCCCTTTTCCAGATAAAAAATTTCTTGCTGTCTAATCCATTGTTCTTTCCCTTCATTGTGTTTAGGTTATATAAGATCACTTTTAAGATTTTAGAATGTTGTGGAAATTTGTTTGTGTTGTAGATAAAATATTTGGAAAGGGCAAGATGTGATTGAATGTAATGCTTTTTTTTTTCCCCTCTGATATATTGTATCTAAATCTTATTAAATGTTCAAAATGCATATTACTTCACATCGAATATGGGTGCTTATTTATTTAAATTATCAATTCATTAGCAGACCTCAACTAGGCTGTAAGCTGTTTAATGAGTTTATCTAAATTGTTTAGGAAGGTGTATTACATCCTTGTGTTGGCGTCCTGATGGTAAAGCAATAGCTGTTGGGCTTGAAGATGGAACCATTTCCTTGCATGATGTTGAGGTGAATGGCTTTCATTTACTTTTATTGAAATTTATCACTTTCTCTTGGTAGGTTGGTCTTAACCTTTTTTACCCACGTAGGATCTCTATCATCTGAATCTTGAGCTTTTCTTTTGTTCATTAGCCCATATGACTCATCTTATGCTTGGTATGCATTTTGACCACTCTGCATTAGTTTGAAGGGAAAATCCCAACTGGCGTGAGACCTTGTTAAATTCCCCAAAAAATCTAACAAAAAGCAGATAGTACAGTCTACCCTCTCCTGAATCAACCAAGATTGATTCCAACATGATGTGCCATTCATCTTGGTTGCTACAAATGCTTTACTTATCATAATATAATGGTATAGAAATTGTGATCACATTACAGCTCTTTCATGGTTGTAAACCTTCCCTTGCTTTATTATGTCATAGCATCTTATTACTAATATTTTATGTTGTGAAAATAAGTTAGATTGAAAATCCCACATTATTTACATTTTCATCTGTCGCTTTTTGAAATTGCTATATTGTATAGGCAATTTATTTAGATAAGGATGACACATAATTGTGTCTTATTTTCATGTAGCTTTCTGTTTTGAGTTCAAGAATATTTGTTGTTCTAACAAGCCTTTTAAAATTTTTGCCCTCTAGGACGGTAGGACCTTTAGTTTATGGCATTAGTATTATAAATTGAGTGTATATTCTTGTTAATGATATATATTAAATGTAATAAAGTTATTACATCTGCCTTTGTGGTTTTTGGTACCCATTTTGTATGCAAGGTCTATGGGTACTCTTGTGTACGCATGTACACACATGCAATCCATTGTATTTTTCTTATAATATTGGTTTATTTTGGTTTTGTTTTAATAATACCTAGTATTGTATATCAAGCAGAATGGGAAGTTATTGAGAAGCTTGAAGTCTCATGCGGTTGCAGTTGTGTGTCTTAACTGGGAGGAGGACGGACAATTGAATAAGGTAAGTCCTTATCATTTCACCAGCTACCTATAGGGAGATGGTCTATTGAAAAAAGTTCTTTGTTCTCTTTTATTTGAAATACATACTCTCTTAAATAAGCATAGTTGTAAACATTATGGGTTCGTTGATAGACACTCAAACAGGTGAATTGAAGTGTTTGACAAGCTTAAAAAAATAGAGCAGATAGCTGATAGTTAATTGACATGATATCCATCAGCTGCAGTTTGTATCAGCTTTGAAAACAAAGTTATTTTCCATCACTTGATAGCCGATTTTATTTTATTTTTTATTTAGATCATATTATCCTTTTTCATGTAACTCGAAAATGAATATTATTAATATTATTTGCGTTTTTTTTATTTACAATCTTAATACCTTAATTAGCATATTGCAATTTTGTTAAAATATTTTCTATTAATAACATAAAATATAAAATTCTTATTTATTATAAAAAAATACATTTTTTTTGTCTAAAAGCTTAAAATTATGAGATTTTCTTTCTTTATCAACAACAAAATTACTTTATTATAACTATATTTTTAAAATTATTTAATTATTTTTTCAAGAATTTAATTATTTTCTTATTTCAATAATAAAATAAATAATATGATATAATAAATCAATAATTATATTTTTATTTTAATAATATAATAAATTTATAATTTTATATTTATTTTAATAATAAAACAAATTATATGATATATACCTTTATTGGTATTTTATATATTAACAGTAACAGTTAAATATAGTTTTACCAAACACTTAACATAAATCAGCTATTATTAGTTACCAGCTATCAGCTAATAATAACAACTATCAGTTAAACTGTTATCAGCTACATTTAACAGTTAAACCAAACAGACCCTAATTCATTTTCTAATCACTTGCTGCCTTTGTATTGATCATTTTTATTTTTATTTTTAAACTTGGTTTCAGGATGGTTCTCATAACTTCTCAACTTATGAAGACCGTACTCCTCGTTTCTTCCCTCCTGCTCCTCGGCCTCCTCGGACGCCTGGTGTGGTGTGTGGAGATGCTGGTTTCATGGATGACAATGAAGATTCATATCAAGAGTTGTCAAATTCTTCATACCAACGATTTAATGTTCTGTGTAGCGCAGACAATGATGGAAGCATTTGCTTCAGTATATTTGGAATATTTCCAATAGGAAAAATTGTGAGTTGTTTATGTGTATCATTCATTCTCTTCATAACTTTCTGAAACCCTATTGCTTTGGACCCAGTGGAACTCTAGCTTGAAATTATAAGTTTGGTTTTGTTCATATGATGGATTTTGGTCTGCTAGACTGTTATGGGATTGGTTAGTTCACAATGTAGGATCCATGCAAATAGCTCAGCTCTTGCACTAATGCATGGGCTACAATGGCTTGGATAAGAACAAGTCTGAGCACTAGGAAGGGAGTTATCTAAATATGAGCAATTTATGAATTTGTTAACTAGTTCACATAGACTTGATTTGATTTGAATTGATTTTTATGGCTGCAAGAGCAATAGTTTCTATTTATTCTTAGAAGTTCAGGTCATGCTAGATATCCTTGGATCGCTGTGAGCATAAATGCTACAGTGTTTTTTTTTTTTTTTTTTTTTTGTAATAGAGTTAATAGTTTGAGTAATTACTACACGACAACTGCCTTCTAAGTTTTTCATAGTTTTTGTTATGGAAAGTCAATCACTATATTATTTCTTTGTATATTCTATATTCTGTATTCCTATTTAGGATTTCTTATTTAGGATTTCTTATTTAGGATTTCTTCCTAATTAGTAGAACACAATTATAGGAATCAATTGTATATATATACCCATGTACAGATTAATTGAAATTAAGGAGAATCATCTCTTTCTACATGGTATCAGAGCAGGTTATCTATCTAGGGTGACTATTTGTTCTCACCATCCAGCTCAGGAGAGACCTTGGCCGCCGACCAGCCGTTTTGACTCCGATTAACATCGCCGGCGTCGCCTCAACCCCCTCATTCCACCACTGTGTGCTGTTGCCTGATCTAGTATACCATTAAAGGACTTCTGAGATTTGGCTCTCAGATCCTATTTTGGTATTTGCTTGATTTGTGATTTTTGGTTATTTTGCTGTTGTAAGCACTTTGGATTAGCGTTTCAGATAGTTTTTTTTGTCTCAACAAATGGCAGACAATAAGAATGTTATTTCTGATGTGATTTCGGTGATGACTATGATCACGGAACACAAACTTAATGGTTCGAATTACCTGGAGTGGAGTAAGACTATTAGGGTCTATTTGCGTAGCATTGATAAGGATGATCACCTTACTAAAGATCCACCTACGGATGATACACGACAAACTTGGCTAAGGGAGGATGCTCGGTTGTTTTTGCAGTTTCGAAACTCGATTCACAGTGAGGTAATTAGTTTAATTAATCACTGTGAATTTGTTAAGGAATTGATGGATTACTTAGATATTCTGTATTCTGGTAAAGGGAATATCTCCTGTATTTATGATGTTTGTAAGGCATTCTACCGTGCTGAGAAAGATGATAAGTCTCTCACGGCTTATTTTATGGATTTTAAACGGGTATATGAGGAACTTAATGTATTGTTGCCTTTTAATCCTGATGTGAAAGTTCAGCAGGCTCAACGAGAGCAACTGGCTGTTATGAGTTTTCTTGCAGACCTTCCTTCAGAGTATGAGACTGCTAAATCTCAGATTCTCTCCAGTTTTGAGATTTCCTCTTTGCATGAAACGTTCACACGGGTCCTTCGTACAGAGAGTACTCAATCTTCACAGCCTGCCAGTAGTGCTCTTATTAGCTATAATCCAAATGGACAACAGGGTAATAGAAGAGGAAGTAGAGGAGGAATTACAGGCAACAGAAGTAATCAGCGTAATGGAGAGGCTAGTTCTAATCAGGACTCAAGAGGAGTCATTTGTTATTATTGCCATGAGCCTGGCTATACAAAATATAATTGTTTGCAACTTCAGAGGAAAAATCAGTGATCACAGATGGCAAATATGGCAGCAGAGGATTCTACAGTATCTTCCTCTGAGAAAACTATTTTGGTATCTACAGAGGATTTTGTACAGTTTTCTCAGTATCAAGCATCTCTAAAGCCTACCAGTTCCCCTGTCACTGTGATCGCTGAGTCAGGTAAATCCACTACATGCCTTGTGTCTTCCTCATCCAAATGGGTTATTGATTCTGGTGCGACAGATCACAAGATAGGTAATTCTAGTCTTCTATCTGCTTTTCAGTCTAATCTCACTTCTTCTATTGTTACTTTAGCTGATGGTTTTACTTCTTGTGTCATGGGTTTTGAAACTGCAAATCCAACTTCGTCAATTTCTTTGTCATCTGTTTTGTGTCTACCAAAATTCTCTTTAATCTACTTTCTATTAGTAAACTTACTCGTACATTAAATTGTTCTGTTTCCTTTTTTCCTGACCAGTGTTTGTTTTAGGATCTTACGACGAAGCAGGTTATTGGTAGAGGACGTGAGTTAGGTGGTCTCTACATTCTAGAAAATCATGTACCGCGGTCGCATGTTTGCTCCATTACCTTAACACCTCTTGAAGCTCATTGTAGATTGGGTCATCCTTTTTTGTCA
This sequence comes from Hevea brasiliensis, assembly GCF_030052815.1. Lineage (NCBI taxonomy): Eukaryota > Viridiplantae > Streptophyta > Magnoliopsida > Malpighiales > Euphorbiaceae > Hevea > Hevea brasiliensis. The sequence goes on along the minus strand of NC_079507.1, from coordinate 63,227,002 downwards.
ACCATGAAAAAGCTATGTCCTCAGTTTCGGTCTTTATCAGTACTAGAATGTGAGTCGTGTCAGTTTGCAAAACATCATCGTTTGCCTTCTGTGTCTAGAGTCAATAAACGGGCTTTATCCCTTTTGAGTTAGTTCATTCTGATGTTTGGGGTCCTTGTTCTGTTACTTCTTAAACTGAATTTCGTTATTTTGTTACTTTTGTTGATTATTACTCTCGTGTTACCTGGTTATATTTAATGAAAAATTGTTCTGAGTTGTTTTCTATCTTTTGTGCATTTTGTAATGAAATCAAAACTCAATTTAATATTTATGTGCGCATATTAAGAAGTGACAATGCCAAAGAATACTTTAAAACACAATTTTAGTCTTATATGACACAAAATAGCATTCTTCATCAGTCTTCCTGTGTGGATGCCCCTCCCTAAAATGGCGTGGCCGAAAGAAAAAATCGGCATCTTCTTGAGGTAACTCGTGCTCTTCTTTTTCAGATGAAAACTCCTAAATACTTTTGGGCGGATGTAGTTTCTACGGTATGTTTTTTGATCAATCGTATGCCGTCTTCTGTCCTTAATGGGGATATTCTTTATACTGCTTTGTTTCCTACAAAATCTTTGTTCCCTGTTGAACCTCGTATTTTTTGTTGTACTTGTTTTGTACGTGATGTTCATCCACAGGTTACTAAATTGGATCCAAAGTCTCTCATATGTGTCTCTCTTGGGTACTCCCAGCTGCAAAAAGGGTACCGCTGTATTTCTCCTACTCTTAATCGTTATCTTGTTTCTGCAGATGTTACATTTTTTAAGTCCACTTCATTTTTTCCTCAATCATTTGCGTATGAGAATCAGGGGGAGGAGGATGATCTCTTAATATATACTGTCCAACCAATGTCTAGTCCTCTCCAACAGCCTGTTCCTTCTGTCTCTAGACCTACTCGACCTCCCGTTGTTCATGTTTATTCCAGGAAATTGGAGATTCCTGATTCAGATCCTCCACCAGCTACTTTGTTAGGAGATCCTATACCTCATACTGATCATGATTTTGATCTAGACTTACCCATTGCTCTTCGTAAAGGTAAACGTTCATGTACTTACCCTATCTCTTCTTTTATTTCTTATAATCAATTGTCTTCTTGTTTTCGGTATTTTGTTACTTCTTTAGACTCTGTTCCTATTCCTAATACTGTTGGTGAGGCACTGTCTCGTCCTGGCTGGTGTGCTGCTATGAAAGAGGAAATGGAGGCTTTAGATGCTAATGGTACATGGGAACTGTTGCCTTTGCTCACTGGTAAGAAAGCTATTGGTTGCAAATGGGTATTTACAATAAAGGTAAATCCTAATGGTTCTGTGGCTAGGTTAAAAGCACGCCTTGTAGCAAAAGGATATGCTCAGACATATGGGTTTGATTACTTTGACACTTTTTCTCCTGTGGCTAAACTTACTTCTGTTCGCTTGTTTATCTCTTTAGCAGCTACATATGATTGGCCCCTGCATCAATTAGATATCAAGAATGTTTTCCTTCATGGTGATTTTCAGGAGGAGGTGTATATGGAGCAACTACCTGGGTTTGTTGTTCAGGGGGAGTTGGGTAGAGTTTGTAGGCTTCGGAAGTCTCTTTATGGCTTAGAACAAAGTTCTAGGGCTTGGTTTGGGAGATTCAGTGAAGCAGTACAGGAATTTGGTATGCAAAAGAGTAAGTGTGATCACTCAGTATTTTATAGGCAATCTGAGGCTGGTCTAATTCTCCTGGTAGTTTATGTGGATGACATTGTCATCACTGGGAGTGACTCTGCAGGTATTTCATCTCTTAAAACCTTTCTCCAAACCCAGTTTCGGACCAAAGACTTGGGATTATTAAATTATTTCTTGGGTATTGAAGTTATGAGAAGTAATAAGGTATTTTCTTGTCTCAAAGAAAATATGTCATTGATTTATTGACAGAGACGGGAAAATTAGGTGCTAAGCCTTGTAGTACACCAATGACTCCAAATTTACAACTGTTAGCAGGGGATAGTGAGTTGTTTGAAGATCTAGAGAGATACAGGAGATTGATAGGAAAATTGAACTACCTTACAGTTACTTGTCCTGACATTGCTTATGCCATTAGTGTGTAAGTCAATTTATGTCTTCCCCAACTGTTGCTCATTGGGAAGTTTTGGGACAAATCTTGTGTTATCTAAAGAGCGCTCCAGGAAGAGGTTTGTTATATGGTAATCATAGGCATTTGAATGTTGAATATTTTTTAGATGCTGACTGGGCTGGATCTAAGGTTGATAAGAGGTCAACTACTGGATATTGCGTTTTTGTTGGAGGAAATTTGGTGTCTTGAAGAAGCAAGAAGCAGAGTGTAGTTTCTCGATCTAGTGCTGAATCCGAATACGGAGCCATGACACAATCAGTATGTGAGGTAATGTGGATACTTCAATTATTAGATGAGACAGGTTGTAAGACCTCCCTGCCTGCGAAATTGTGGTGTGATAATCAAGCTGCTCTCCATATTGCTTCTAATCCGGTGTTTCATGAGCGGACCAAACGTATTGAGATTGATTGTCAGTTTGTTTGTGAAAAGATTCACCAACAGATCATCTCAACAGGACACATCAAAACTGGAGAGCAGTTAGGAGATATTTTCACAAAAGCTCTGAATGGAGCTAGGATTGACTACATTTGTAACAAGTTGGGCATGATTAACATCTATGCTCCAACTTGAGGGGGAGTGTTATGGAAAGTCAATCACTATATTATTTCTTTGTATATTCTGTATTCTGTATTCCTATTTAGGATTTTTTATTTAGGATTTCTTCCTAATTAGTAGATTACAATTATAGGAATCAATTATATATATATACCCATGTACAGATTAATTGAAATTAAGGAGAATCATCTCTTTCTACAGTTTTCATCAGTTAGATGAATATCACTTTGTTTGCCTATTACTTTGCATGGCAAATATACTTTGGTTTAGGCCAATTCCTAGTTGTAGCATGACTATGATGTATCTTGTACTCCTATCTACTGGCAAAGAAGAAAAAATCAAAATAATCTGTTTTTTAGTATTATGTTCAATGTGTCAGTTAGCTCTTCTCTTTGCCTATTTTTCCCCTTGTGAATTTACTACATCTGCAACACTATGCAGAACATACACAAGTTTTCTGTTCCTGCACCCTTTGTGGATGAACAATCTACTTGCCAGTTAATGAATGCTTCCACCTACAAGGTACATTTATGCTCTATGCAGACGGCCTTCAAAAGTTTATTTTCTATACTAAGGCGAGATAATTTTTATATATATTATATATATTTCTTGTTATTAGGTTGCTTTGTCAAAAGACCTTTGCCGTTTGATTGTCATGTGCTCAGGAGAACTTAATGGAAATATGGTTGAATCAAAACAAAGTCAAATGGCTGGGCATGGTATGCATGGCTCACATGGCTTAGTGCTTGATACATCTATATTTTTTAATAGGTAAGTTGTCTGACAAAATGTTGTTACTCACTGGTATATTGATTGTCTGTAGAACTATACACTTGGGATTTGACTCATCAGGATTCTCTCTCCTTTGTGCTTCTTGCTCGCTATTTCATTAATCATCAGTTTTGACTTTGATGAATACTTGAACTTGAATTGAATGTGCTATGTAAATAATTTTTCTCTGTATCATTGTAGGAAAAATGAGCTCCATCAGTTGGCCCAACAAGCTTCTAACATTGAGGAGTTAACTGAGGTTATCCGGGCATCATTATCAGTTATGATGAAGCAGTGGTCAGATGCCATGCGCATGTTTCATGAAAAGTTTGATTCCCTATCTACTTTGATTATTGACCATGGTAATTGTTGATCAGTTGATGTCAGTTGGCAACACCAGATATCATTTTATTAGTTGTAACTCTTATTTGTTTTAGTATTTCATTTATTGTTGTCTTGGTTTCTACCATTTGCATATAGCCCTGGACTCAAGTCCCCAAGAGGAGTTTCTAAGCGTTTTGGGTGGTGCTCGGACTAGTCCGGCAGTACACCAATTTCTGGTTAATACTCTTGGTGAAGTGGTATGGTTGGCCTTGGCCTTATCAAAGTTTCTTTTTCCTAGAGAAATTATGATTATATATCTGGTTTAATGCTATTTATTTATTTTTCTTTTCTTATTGGTTGACAGGGTGTGAAGCGTGTGTCAAAGGTTGTTTGTGGTGCTGGAAAAGAACTTCAGCATATTGTTCTTGATCACATGCAGGTGTTCTATTACATTTTTTTTTTTTAAGTAGCTAAGTTGGTACTTACGAAACGTCAATTTTCTTAGTACCATTATTTGGGGAGCACTTTATAGAATTGGGTTCATCTGTTAATATATTCTTGATTTGGATTTACCAGTAGTTTACCAGGCTTCTTTACAGAGTTGTTCTGGCAGAAACAGTGAATGTATTCATGAATTCATAAATCCTGGAATTGTTTACTGACACATGCAATCTGATTCACTGAATACTTTACTATTTACACCTAGACATGTGTATGAAAAGTGTGTGCGTAATGTATAATTTTTATGGAATGACTATCTGAGGTTTCCCTCTAAAGAATAAAATGTTGAAGTTTATTCATAGAATTCACCAATGTTCTTACCGTTAGCAATAGCAGCCCTCAACGTATATGACTCTCCCTCATGAATGGTATTCTAAATATTTGTTCTTCTAATCTTATATACCTGATGAAATAATTAGTTTCTGCTTTAAAGTGATTAGTTAATAGCAATAGCTCTTTCCCTTTTTTTTTTTCAAATGCTCTCATTGGAGGAGGGAACTTAATACCCTAAGAATTAGCTTTGGTGTATGTTTAATCTTATTTATTTGTGCAGTTTTAATATTTCCAGATGCTTGTATTACTCTTATGTGTTTTCTGTGTTCTATTTATTTTGAAACATTATTAGGTAACTGTTGGTTTGTATCATTTCTTTATCTCATGAAAATGAAATCGTTAAAGTAGACATTAAATTGAAGGCATGTGAGTAGTTTTCTATCTATTTATCTGTTACTTATGAGTTGTTCTGTAATAATTTTTAGTCTGATTTTGGGTTGTTACGGTCCTTATACCAGGAGGTCATAGTAGAAACTAAGATATATGCTTAATTCTCAGCCTGCTGCAGAAATTATTGCATTTAGGATGGGAGAACTAAGAGCACTTTCGAGATGGCGTGCACGCTACCAAGGTATTGGTTTGGACGAGATGCTTATCAATAATGCGACAGAAAAATCTGGCATGATGTTAGTACAAATTGAACGGTTTATGAGGGTCCTTGCATCTGTGGAGCAGCAGGTATTGTCATTTGAAGAATTGAAACTTTATTGTTTTTTTCGTTCAACTTCAAGAAAGAATGGAGATTAAAAGGAACTGAACTTCTGATATAGTTGCAGTTTATAACTACTATTTATGAAATGTTTTGAGTCCTTGAGATAAGATTCAATTTAGCTGGCTTTCAGGGTTTCTTTAGCATTTCCATCACAAACTTTAATTTAAAGAACACTTGCTTTTGACAATATGGAGTCTACAAACGCTGAATTCTGGAGTACTGGCATATGAAAATTTTCTGTGGATAGGATGCATTCTCATGAATATACTAATTTGAGATGCCTAAGTCAAGAATGAAATAGTTGTTAAATACATAATATGACTGATAGGTGGCTTCACCAGGTATATGTGGTTTAGGTAAGCTATATTTCTGTAAGCATTGATGATCTTTCTCTTTCAGGGATGATGAGAATTGTATCGTGACAAAAGATATACTTCCTTAAATGCATTTCTATGAAAAGATCATGTCCAAAATGAAAGAAGGCAATTACTGTTTCTTGAAATTAAACATTTCCTTGGTTTCAGCTCTAATACTCTTTCCTTTCTGTTCTCAGTTTTCAAATTTCTTCAATTGGCTTCTTAAGTGTATAAAGCTTCTTATGCAAGAACCAAGTGATCAGCTTCTGCCATATAACAGGTTTGTCTTCCAGGCATCTTTCTTTTCTCATGTTCAATCTGGTAACTCACATTAACTTTGTTGTCAAACTTTTGGCTTTTGGCAGTGAACTTGTTGTCACATTCTTGAAGTTCTTATATGATCAAGATCCAGTTAGGCAGTTTCTGGAACTTTCTGAAGTTCATAATATTGAAGTAGGCTCGTAAGCTATCTATTTAACTGAAGTACTTTTACAGCTTCTTTTTGACCAAAATCTAGTCTGTGACATGTCATACCCCGTCAAGAATGTCAAAATTAATTTTTTATGGTTTACATCATAAAATGGCTTCCTAACCTACCTTTAGGTTAAATTAAGTAAAAATCTGCTGTTATACCAAGCTACAGTTGAGATTCAAAGTTTCAGCATAAAACTGTCTACTTATATTATTTGATCAAACATCAAAAGACAAACTTCATCATCGGGTCTTAGGTCTATTGACATTCTCAAATAAAATGTATTAGATGCAATCTCTCCTGAAATCTCTGTTTATGTTGAACTATCACATTTATGCATTCTCAACTATCTTTATGCAAAATGTTCGCATGGACGTAAATGTTTAGGCATTGGTAATGCGATCAAAAAATTTGATATTGCTAAAATTTTCAGGGAAACAATGCAAAGAGTCAAAGAATTAGTTCATTTTGGAGGATTTTCAGATATTGAATATCTGCGAAGGACATTAGCTAAAGAATTTCAAGAAATGGAGTACAGGTATATTTTATTTCTTCTTTTGCTGCCTAATCTATCAAAAAGTTAATTTTTTGATGGGGAATCATATGTTTGATTCGAATGTACCATGGTGAAATATACAAAGTAGACATCTAAGGCTACCAAATGAATGGAAAAATCCCAAAATATTGATGGTATTGTTGAGCATTGAAAGAATAAGCGAGTATTATATATTATCAGTTTCACTAAGCAAATCAAAATCAAGTACAGTTAGCTTAAGCAAGCACTTGGCATTATGAAGTAATTTAAATATATTAATTTTTGTCAACTATATTTGACTTTTTCATACTTACAAGTGATACATTTATGGCTACACACTTTTAGCTTCAAGGAGGCTTTTCAGATGCCCTTCACGACAATCTCAAGAAAAATACTCTGTGAGGATTTGCTGCCACTGTTTCCACTTCCATCTTCATCAGCATCTATGTCCATGACAATTCCTATGTCAATATCATACTATGAGGTGCTTTTTCTTTTTCTTGTGATAAATTGCTTTTGGCTGTGAGTTGCCCTATCATCCATGAATGATAAAATTTAATTTTCTCCTCTCCTCTCTCTCTTTCCCAAGTAGGTGCTAATTTGCAGGAGTAAGACCCGTGGTTGATTAATTCATTTTGTCATGAAATGCTATTTACTTCCATTTTACTATGTATTTAACCTCATCAACTTTTTTTTCATTCTAATATTTTCTTTTCCATTTTTATTTTTCTCCTGTAGGAAGTCTCCCAAATAGTTTCATCTTATAAGACTGGTCAACATGGCCTTGTTGATTACACATGCTTCCAAGTACCAAAAGAACCTTCTTCAAATATTTCAAATTGTATAGGCATAATGAGAGGATTTATGTGTGACTCAAGAAGTTCAAAGAACAGCCATACATCATTGGAAGCTGTATTGTTGTCTATTCCTGCTGGTTATGACTGCGTCGATCTGTCTTTATATAAGGTGAAAGATCAAGATTTATAGCGTGTGGTAGGTTCATTCTTGTGGGATGTTGTGTAACCTGAATTGCTTAAAACAGGATACTCACATTGTCTTGCTATTAAATGGGACTGTCACATCTTCTGAAAGTTCTGGAGATGCTTGTATGATGGTTGTGCAAGCTAGAGACCTTCCATTTATATCTCTTTCAAGATCCAGTTTGCTGAACATTTGGAAATCGCATCAACTTAAGGTAACTTCTATGACTTGCATTCCAATAGTTATTGGATTGCATAGCTTAAAACAGAACTTTAAAATTTTTCTGGTACTCTTGCAGTTTCTTTTCTGGGTTCATAGTGTTTCTGATATTATTCAATCTATTTACCTTATGCTTAATCTACTTCATGACCTCTATATTGCTGCAACAAACTAATTTTTCTAGTATAGAAATGTCTCTGAAATTCTATGTTATGTTTTATGTTAAGCTTCTCAGTGACTTCTCTGCTCATAATGTAATTGGTCTAAAAAGTAAATAATAATAATAATAATAATAATAGGAAAAGTGTTACTCGGAAGTTGAAATGCTTAAAGCATTGCTTTTCTTGTTGTTTCTCTTTTCTTTAAATTTCTCCCCTCTTTAACTTTTGTCTTGTATAACTTGTTTTAGACTCGTTAGTTCTATTGAGAACGTTTGTTCTTTTGAAATATTAACTCACTCCTATGATGTTGTGGACATTTAGGATGCTGTTGTGCAGCTGCAAATGGAGAATGAAAAGGTTCGCTACATTCCTCATTCTGTAGTAGCTCCATTGGCAGTTAGTGGTAAGCTTTCTTTATACTGCAGTTTCTTATTATGCTTATGGACCAAAAATCTCCATGCTTTTGTGAAAATGTCAGACATTTTTATTAAAATGTTTCCGTAACAGCATCTAGAGGCGTAGCATGTGTTTTTGCTGCAAGAAAGCGTGCATTGGTTTACATCCTGGAAGAAGATGAAGATGAAGTTCTGGATACAGAATGACTTGCTCTTTCTCGGTGAATTTAATCGCTTTGCCTCGGAACAATCTGCTGTTTTATGAAATTAACTGATTTAATTTTGTATTCATTGCCATGTATAAACTCTGTTATTTCCAATATGTATGATTCAATCAATTTATTTTTTTAGAAGCACAAGTTGCCTTTGGTTTGAGTTAGGTTTTCAATTTATGATTCTCATCAGATACTTTTTTACTCAGGATTTTAGGTTTTCGGTTATCTCACTTTTTTTTTCCCGGTTTCGTTTCTTTGAAAAAAAGGTTTGAGACCCTATACTAGTGTTATCAAGGCAAAAAGCGATACTAAGGCGACAAAGTATTTTATGGCCTTAGGGGAGAGGAGAGAGGAGAGAGGTGAGAGGTGAGCAGAGGGCTTTTTTGAAGCAAGACGCTATAACCTTAATTGCCAAAATTATATATATATATATATGTATGTATATATATGTGTGTGTACTAATAACATAGAAATTCATACTTTTAAATAGATGATAAGTAAAAAAGCATATGAAAAAGAAAAAAAAATACATTATTTGCACTATATCCATATGTAATATAAGAGAAATTAAAAGGAGTGCACACCTGTATTTTCAGCTTACGTATAAGATACAAGTGATCTCACTTTTTTTTTTTTTTTCCGGTTTCATTTCATTAAAAAAAGGCTTGAGGCCCAGTATCAGTGTTATCAAGGTAAAAGGTGACAGAACACCTTATGGCCTTAGGCAAAAGGCAAGAGGTGAGGAGAGGGCCTTTTTGAAGCAAGGCGCTATAACTTTAATTGCTAAAATTATATATATATCTGTGTGTGTGTGTAACATAAAATTCATACTTTTAAATAGATGATAAGTAAAAAAAGCATATTAAAAAGAAAAAAAAATGATTTGCACTATATCTATATGTAATATAAGAGAAATTAAAAAGAATGCATACTTGTATTTCCAACTTAAGTATAAAATACAAGTGACAATGTGAAACTGTAAAATTGAAATATATAGCATAAGTAATAACACAAATAATAATAAGAGATGTTAGAAAAAGAAATAATTCATACATGCATTTTCAACTTATGTATAAAATAAAAGTGATGCTATAAAATTACACATAATAAATAAATAAAAACTAGAAATATGTCATAAGTTATAGAATAGAAAATATAAATTATAGAAGTTCAGATTTTAATAAATATAAATAAGTTATAAATCACAATAAACAAAATGCAAGAAATACATAAAAAAACTTATAACTAAAACTAATCATCATCAAGATTTTCAAAATCATATTCATTTTCAACAGCAACTATCACAAATTCTTCCTCCTCTTTATCATAAACTTGCGAAGAGGATGCACCTCTCATTGGACAAGGCCTTCAAAATGATGGAATCTCAACTAGTGTTAATTTTGCAATAGATCTTGATTCATAACAAGATTCAAAAACTCCAATTGCTCTACCAACATCACCCCAGGTCAACATGTCATCCATAAAAACAAGAGAATCATCTTCATCATCTCCATCATCTCCATCGCCTTTTTCTAATTTACTAAACAACCATTCATTACTTTCTTCAATATTTGCCAAATTAACAGGTGTTGTGCTATCAACAAAAATGTGTTAGCGTAACAACACTCTATTGTACTTCACATATACCAAATTATCCAAGCGTTCTTGAAATAGCCGATTTCTTTTCTTATTTTGAAGTTGTCATTAATTTTGCAGTAACAAATAAGTTAAACTTCAAACTTAAAAGGTTTAAAATAAAATAACAAAGAATATATATATATGTTACTTACATGCTCGAATGCACTCCAATTTCTCTCGTAGCTACTTGCACTACATGTAAGACTCAGAACCTTTACAGCAAACTTTTGTAAGTTCGGAGTTGAAGAACCATATGTTTTCCAACAAGTAGCTATTAAAATATAGAGCCAAGGATTGTTAAATTCATAATATAAATTAATAAATGAGCAAAATGAAAAATTAATAAGAATTTAAATTAATAACCTAGAGATTTAGTTGTTCTTCCTCCAATAACAGAAGGAAAAACAAAGGCGCCCGTAGCTGCATTGTATCTCTTAATTTCATCAAGAATCATGTCCACTTTTGCTAAATCTTTTTCCATCTTATGAATGCACGAAAGCAATCCTGTATTAACCTCTTCATCAGACTCAATTCTCATCTTATTTGGATAAAAAAAATTCAGGATTCAGAAAGTATCCAGCAGCATGCAAAGGACGATACAATTGAAGTGACCATCTCGCATCAATAATCTCAAAAATCCTCTTGTATTTCTCTTCATTGCCATTAAGTGAGTTGGCAATTGTTTCTTTAGCCCTATCCATAGCTTCATAGATATATCCCATGGAGGGTTTTTTTTTTCATTATCAACCAGTCGAAGCACATGAACAAGAGCACCAGAAACCTTAAGAGCATAAACAACATGATTCCAGAAAGTAGGACTCAAAACCGTCTTTTCACACATTTTGCCTTTCACTTCTTTAGCCTATTTACTAGTGGTCCAACTTTCCGAAGTAAATATTTTTCTAATGTTGGTCTTTTGAAGATGAATCCTTCCCATTGTAATAAAAGCAATAGCAAATCTAGTTTGCCCTGGCCTTAGCAATTCTACTCCATTAATAAACTTCCGCAACATATTTAGAACTCCTGAAGAGCCACATATGAAACCAGTAAGCTCAATAACTTTGTGGAATATTTCTTTAAAGACACAGATCTTAAAAATATCCTCCAGCATCAAATTTATACAATGGGCTACACATGGAGTTCAGTATAGATGAGGAAAATTTGCTTCTAATATTCTCCCTGTCAAAAACAAGTAGAAAAATTCATTTCGTTAATAATAAAAATAAAATGATATTTTTTTCGATAATAGAAAAAATTAAATAAAAATTTTACCTACTGTAACATTATTTGATACATTATCTATAACCACTAGAATCACTTTTTCAGGACCAATTTCCATCAATTCCTTCTCAATCAAACTAGCCAATAATGCCGCTGTCTTTGATTCATCACTTGCATCAACTGATTTAATAAATACACTTCCCTTTGGACTATTAACCAAGAAATTAATCAAGGTTCTCTCTTTTCTAATCGTCCATCCATCACACATCAATGAACATCCATAATTTTTCCATTCTTCTTTATGATACTCAAGAAGATCATTTATAGTTTGCACTTCCTTGTTGAGTAACTGAATTCTAACCTCATGAAAACTTGGAGGTTTCATTTCCCTCCCATAATTTCCAATTACTCGAATCATTTTCCCAAAACTATCATAATTCACAGCATTAAAAGCTATTCCCACATCATACATCCATCGTGCTATGGTAACACAAGTACGCTCCCTTAACTCCTTCTTAGTTGGACTATTTTCATCAATAGTAGTTTGCCTCATATTTTTTTCCATAACAGCCAGTCTAGGGAAAAAATAACAGTCAATAGGCCCTCATATTTTTTTCCATAACAGCCAGTCTAGGGAAAAAATAACAGTCAATAGGCCCTCTACTACTTTAAAATGGTAAAACTTTTGGTTTTTTTGAAGCACTAGTATCAGTGCCACTAACATTTGTTATTTGCCTTCGTTTTTCACTATCAATTTCTTGCATCAACTCTTCCTCTTCCTCATTTTCATCAAACCCTAGTACTTCAACATTATCAAATTCAGGTGGCCTTTCTATATTCATAACTGATTTTTGCTCTCTTTTTTTAGCAATGAATTCCTGGATTTGATTTCTTACATCTTCTGAACATTTTGGACACCAAACTACATTTTTGTAGCCTCCAGTAAGATGTTGCTTAATTCTATTAACTCCCCCTTTATAAACTTTCATGCAATGCATGCATTAAAGGTCATTAGTATTATTTTCACTAACTTTAATTACATGTGCTCATCCTGGATCTGTCCTTTTATTGTTAGTAGAAGATCTAGTTGTATTACCCTTATCACCCATTTATAATCTAACAAAAAAATTAACAATAATAAAAAAACAAATTAAACAATTAATTAACAATAATAAAAAGTAAAGTAATCAAATTATGCCCATATAAAACAAACAACTAATTAACAAAACAAGAAAAGAAAGTAAAACTAATCAAACTAACAACTAATTAACAAGAATAACAAATAAAAAGTAAATTAATTATCAACAAATTAACAATGGCTATATAAATTAAATAATTAATTAACAAAAACAAAAAGTAAAATAATCAAATTAACAATAAATTAATAATTCCTATATAAAAAAACAACTAATTAACAAGAGAAATAGCAAAACTAATTAAATTAACAAGAATAACAATTAAAAAGTAAACTAATTACAAACAAATTAACAATGCTCATATTAATTAAACAATTAATTAACGAGAACAAAAAGTGAAATAATCAAATTAACAATAGAATAATAATTACTATATAAAATAAACAACAAGCAAAATAATTAAATTAACAATAAATTAATAATTCCTATATAAAATAAACAACTAATTAACCAAAAAAAGTAAAACTAATTAAATTAACAAGAATAATAATTAAAAAGTAAATTAATTACAAACAAATTAACAATGCTCATATTAATTAAACAATAAATTAACAAGAACAAAAAGTGAAATAATCACATTAACAATAGAATAATAATTACTATATAAAATAAACAACTAATGAGAACTAATGTCTAATTAACAAGATAAAAAGTAAAATTAATCAAATTAACAAGAATAATAAGTAAAAAGTAAATTAATTACCATTAAATTAACAATACCCATAATAAATATTCAACCAATCAATAAGTAAAATAATTAATTTAACAATATCCATGTTAAATAATTAAATAATTAACAAGTAAAATAATTAATTTAACAATATCCATAAAATTTAAATAATTAATTAATAAAAATAAAAAGTAAAATAATTAAATTAATAGCAAATAATTAACTAATTAATAAAACCAACCACAGAGAAGGAGAAGGAAAGGGAAAAAAAAAAAAAAAAAAAAAGAGGGAAGACCGCTTTACGCCGATAGCATAATAGGGTAGGAAGAACCCAACCCGGAAAAAGGAGAAGAAGAAGGAGGAGAAGGAAAGGAAAGGAAAGGAAAAAAAAAAAAAGCTGCAATGCTGCTGCATTTTCCAAAGAAAAGAGCAGGAGAGGGAGGAAGACAGGATGACAGAGGAGGAAGAAGATAACAGAGGAGAGTAGGAAGAAGATAGCAGAAACAGAGGAGGAAGAAAAAGATGAGAGAGAGAGAGACATACCTGGACTTACAGCTCTGGAGGCGATTGTCTTCTTTTTCTCTGTCGGCAACAGGTAAGTGTGTAGAGTTTTATTTTTTTGTCTTAGAAAAAAAAGGATTTTACTTTGTTTTAAAGAGGCGACGCCTCTTGCCTGCCTGGTTTCTCACCTCGTGGGTTTGAGGCGTCAACTCTGAAGGCGCCAAGAGGGGCGACTGAGTAGAGGTGGCAGAGGGGCGTCTTGCCTCACCTGGATGCCTCTCATGCCTTTAATAACACTGCCCAATACAAAGTAGGAGCAGACCCCAAACAATTCACCTTAGCTAAAAAACAAGGCCCTAAGACTAACGATTAAGCATACAACTAAACAACCAAGGCATGAGAACCTAGAACAAGCAAACAGCTGGAGGCCCATCAAACCGTAGCTTTGGAAATTGACCCGCATAAGAGGAAAGATTCGGGCCTCAGATGAAGTAGCGCTGCTGTCTTCACAAGCTAAATTCATGTAGGAATCATCCGAAGACAGTGAAAAAATAGATGAAGCGCTAGGGAATTGAAAGGCCATAACTGCAATCCATTAGATTCTCTCCAAAAAAACACCCTCAGATAGCCAAGAAGAACCTCAAAAACATCAAAAGCACAAAGTCATGGCAATAAGCAGGATCTGAACTAAGGGAAAACAACTGGGTGGTGAGGTAGAGCTCTTTAGTTCATTTGGCCATTTAGAGATTGGGTTTTTGAAGAGAGACATTGGGTATGTTTCCAAGAGGTACCGTGCTCATTAAAATTCTTCAACCCATTGTTCCCAAACAATGTTCTTGGTTTCAAGAAAGCAAAGAACCATCACTGAAAAGCTCCTGTACCTGCATGCAACACTCTAGACAAGACGAGACAAGACAAGACGAGACAAACACATGCTAGGTAGATCAATTGAAGTCCTCTACAAGACGAGACAAACAAATGCAAGGTAGATCAATTGAAGTCCTCTCCAATTGGCACCTATTCCATTGTAAAAAAATACACACAAACATCACTTATGCACAAAATTCATCCAAAAATGGGGAGGGCAACATTATCACTATTAGCAACATTAGGGTTCTTGGTTATCTCTCACCTATTTCTTCATTTTAGGAAAACAATATTACCAAAATTTTGACCACCATTAAGAAGCAACTATTGCATCATATCGATACCTTTGTGAATCTATATATTTCTGTTTAAATTCAATTGAGTACGATTTTTTGTCAAAAAATTAAAATATTTTTATTTAATTTTTAATACTAAAATATTTTTTTATTTTTTTAAAAAAAATTAAGAATTCTGAAAAATTATTATAGTAACTGTGTTGTTCCTAAAAAATGAAATATAATTCGCTAGAAGCTGACAAATGCATAAAACACAACACAAGTGTTACAACGGAACAATAACTATTCTATGAAAAATAAAAAAAAATAAAAAAAAAAAAGAGTATCAATAACCACGAGAAGTTGATTTTGTTGGAACTCAATAAACACAACAATAAAATAGCAAAATGTGACTTCCAAATTTCCTGATATGGCCCCTAATGATTGGGTTAGCAACTTTCATTGCTGTTCTGCGAATCACTTGATTTGTGCCTTTCTCTTTCATTATTAAAACTGAACACACAACCGAACCAACCGTTAATTCACAAAAGCCGTCACATCACTCGCAAACAAAACGGCGTACGCAGTCCGCTTTTAGAGAGAGAAGACTGTAAACTGAGAAGAGCTAGAGACAGATAATAAAAGTTCTTGTTTAATGGGTTTGTTTCTTTAGAGACGGAGACAGAGATAGAGAGCGAGAGAGAGAGAGTTTTTTTTTTTTTTTTCATTTTCTTGTGTGATCAAGAATCCCAAATGGGAATCATGGATGATAATGTCATAAATGGTAAAGATTACACTTTGCTTAAAGATTTTCGAATGGTGATTGAAGTAAAAGGGGGGAATTTCTCTTTCTCCTTCTGGGTTTACCTCATTGACTCCGCCAATGCATATCCTGCTACAGTCATTAATCAGGTTCAAAAACTTCCCTGCCCTCTTACCCTTGCTTCTTTATTTGTTCTTCCGCATTTGGACGTTCACCTGAATTTTGCAGTTTTGAGCATTACCTTTATGTGAATTTCTTATGCTTTTTTTGTGGGTCATCAATGTGATTTTGCTTGTCAAGTTGTGGCAGAGTTGTTAACTTTTCGACTTTTATATGGATAGACTAACTATGTGTATCAATAGGCAAAATTTATATAATAACCAAATAAGCTTTCAAGTTTATTTCAGCTGTTGGCTTGAATTGTGATTTGTTGAATGTCCTATTGCATGTGTGCGTTTCTTTTTCTTTTTTTCTTTTTCTTATGGACGTGTAACTGTATTGGTTAAATGTCACAGGAGTTTGTTGCTTGGTCATTTGTTATGGTTTAAGTAGAGAAAAAATGGCACATTTAGTGTTTGCTAGGTGTTTGAAAGGCCTTCTGGGGATTTAAAAATTTTTTTTTTTTAATTCAGAGGCAGGAACAATCATCATTGAATGCATATTTTTTTCCCTTTTTGGCAATTTTTATTGGTCATCTGCCCACATATTTAACAATTTTTTTGCTGAAGCTATTAGCCCATTTCACTTCTTGTGTATAGTCATGTACTCCTTATTCAATGAGGCCTAACTAATAGCAACTGATGAATGAATGTTTGGATTAAGGGAGTTTTTTTCAAATACATGATCTGTTGGCTAAGGAATTAATTTTTCTCTATTCTTTGTCATTCACCATTGATGCTTATCTCATAATGCTTATGCATTTTTTCCCCTGTTCTATTTCTTTTTCTTTCCTCAAAGTGAACAATCGTCTTTGGTTTGCAGATTTACTCAGATATCACCAGCAGTGCTCCTTTTATTTCTATAAATGAAAAGAAGTTAGTGACACTTTTACCATTGTCCCTACTACACAAGGAAGCTTCTGATCCGAGTAATTCTACTTCTTTGACTGAAGCTTTACACGCATCAATGGAGAATGAGTTTCCTCTGGAAAATTGGATTCATGTTGGATGTGGGGTAAGGTTTGAAATCTTGTAACTTTTGCAAATAGTCGTTTAGGAAGTTCATTGACATAGAAGTTGCTGCTCCATTACTTAATTTGTCATTATTTTTAATTTTGTAAGTGTGGCTTTGTTTATAATATTCATGTGGTCTCTATTTAAGATTATGAAGTACTGGGCAATTGTTTTTTTTTTTACTCAGGTTTTCACTGAAGTATTGCGGCTTCACATTAATGGGGAAATTGCAGGGGAATGGTCTCTCCCTTCTTCATTCAACAAAGACTTCATTTCAAATGGCTTGGAGAAGATAACATTAGTTGGTGCTAGTGGAGATGATGATTTGCAGGGTTATGTCTACAATGCAGAAGTCTTACCTATAAGTTTGTCTATTAAGGACCACTATTTTAAGGTCCATAGTAGTTTTACTTCTTGAATTTCTATGATTTTGTTTATTTGACTGTATATTTACCTAGATGTATACGTCCAATGCCAGGATCCGCCTTTACAATTATCCATTGATGACTCATCTACCTCTGAAATTGAAGAAGGAATTGATGGGATTTGGAGTATTGTTGGTGGCAAGGTCAGTTATTAGAGAGTTTTGCACTTCTAAAAGAGTCATTTCACAACTATTGATTTTTACACTTTAAGTGGAGTTTTTATACTTTTAGATTATGGAGATAATTGTAATCTAATAGAGATGAAACTAGTACCAAATTGGCTGGTTTTCAGTTTTGCGTAAGCTGAATAGAATGGCAAAATACCAACTGATCTTCTTTTTGGAATGGCTACTGAGGGGGAAAATAGTTGAAAGTTCATAAATGGTGTTTGGCATGAAATCATAGTAGTAATTGCCACAAGAGCAAATAAGGTTACTCATCACTCAAAAGTCACATGTACTGAAGCATTACTATTCATGTGCATTGGTGCTTTATAATCACAATCAGGATTATTTTTCTGACATGGTTGAGCATTTCTATATTCATTTATTCTAATTTAGTTCATTTATGCTTGTTTAGAAAAGAAATATGAGTGCTAATTAGACTTTAGATTTCCCAAAAATAGAATTTGTGAAATTATCATGTGAAATTTTTATTATGGTTTGATTGATTTATAGCAATGTAAGTATGCTTTTCATCTTACTGCACTTGTAACCGTGTCACCGTGGATTTAACTCAATCTTGCAGCTGCAGTTGTGTGTAACAGAAATGGGCTTGTCATGGCCATTACATATAATTGTCACAGGCTGTTGCTAGTTTTCGAATGAAAATGAAAACTGGAAACAGAAAACAGAAACAGGCATTGTGCAAATTAACATGACATTATGTTTCCTGCTGATCCTCCCCAAACCATTATCCTCTAATATTTATGCTTCTGTGGTAAAATGTCTTCTCACTTGATTGCATAATAATTATATTTTTTATTATAGGTCTTATAGACATTTGTTGTTTTTCAGGCTTCTTGTCGCAGGATTTTTTCTTTAGATGTTGTTTTATCAAATGCAGTTAGCGTGACTATAGACAAGGAAGTGGAGGTATGCATCCCTGGATTTTCCATAGAACAATTTTCATGTTTTTACTTATTAGCTTTGGCAGCTTTTCTGGTAGTTACACTCCTGCACTACTTGCTTTAATAGGTTGTTACTTCACTTTTATATGCTGACAATGGCTTACCTGTTGAGAAGACATCTGATGACGAAGCTCCCCTGTTGATAAGCTACGATGGGATTGAATTTGCTGCTTCTGATCAACAGAGTAAACTTTTGCATGGCCGTGCCTCCTTTAAGCTCAAAATATCTCAGGTGGTGATATCAGACTTGAAAAGTGGCTTCTGGTTACTTACCTAGATAGTGTTAGCAGTTAAACATTTTTTCTGTTATTTTCGCATGGGCTTATCCCCACACCCACCCTCCATCCCTCCCTTCATTTTACTTTATGTTTTCTGGAAAGGAAGGATTTTCTTAGATAACACTGGCAACCCCTTAATTTTTATTTTCTGAATCTAGTTTAGAAATGTTTACAATATCCAGTCATGATTATGGCATAAATGCAAGCTAGCTTGTGGTTGGCAGGTGGTTCTTGTCCTTGCAGCATTCCCTGGATTTGATTGATAAATGTGCATTATGCTATGCCCTAGACAAACTATAAATATGTTCGCATGCTGCCATATTTGTAAGAAGTTATATTTTTTTTATTTTGATAAGCAACCAACTGAGGCATAATTCCTCCAGTTGGCCGATATGATTGTCACCATAGTGCTTGAACAACAATGTGGTTGGTTTCTACATTTGGATTTACTTATTTGGGTGATTTTGTGTCTTGTAGAGATTTGTTAGAAACGTTGCTACATTCTTGTTTACGCTGTTAGTATCTTCTTTTCATTCTATGCTGTTCTTTTGCAGTCTATTTTGACCCAAAACAATAATCAGTCTATGGTAATTTTTGGCTTCACGTTTGTGTTCCTGGAGGCAATATTATTAGAAGTTTAGATGCCAAAAGGTGGACCTTTCTGTTTCTCGTATGCCTATGAATGCTTGTGTATGCAAGAGAAAGATTGCACTTTGGATTAGGAATGATATTTTGATTTTACTTATTAGGAATTTGACTTTGTGTTGCCAATACCTCTAGCGTTTGACAGTGACTTCTTTTTCATTCTCAATTCAGCTCTCTTCCAAGTGTGATAATAGGCTATTCCGCATTAAATTTGAAATGCCTGGATTTGGGGGGTATCATTTCCTTCAGGCATTTTCTCATCCAATTCGTTGCATATCTCGGAGTCGTCGAACATCCTTGCTTACTTGGAAAAGACCAACCTCTGCCAGTTATCCTCTCAATGGATCAGCAGAATTTCAGCACAATTCTGTCCATGAAATAAAACCTAGTCCATCATCAAAGCGGGTCAAATTGGGGCAGGAAAATACATCTGCAGTGGAGCGACAAGACGACGAATGCAACTTGCATGCTTTCACTGCTAATCAGGTGTTTAGTGAGTTTAGTTTCTTTCATTTCATTATTGTTAACATTTTCTTCATCATTGTGGTTATAGTAATATCAAAATTGGAAAATCCTAATCCTACCCTCCCTCATTATTTTTATGTGCTTTTTTACAGCTTAGAAAATAATTTGGCTCTCATTTTTTGAAACTTTAATTTTTGTTGTCAGAGATTTTTTTTCCCTACTTTGATTACTGTTATCGTTGCTTTCATGTGAAACTTACTGTGTCATGGTTTTCGATTTAGGTTGAGAATGCACTAAGGTCAAAGTTGGAGGGAAGTTCAGAAAAACTTGAAGTAGACAACTCACCATCTGATTCAGAGAGTACTGAGGAAAGAGATTCAGATTTCAAGGTCATGTCAAGCAGTGGTTATTCAATTTCGGACTTGACTATCTTTAAATACTGCCTGGGAGGCTTGACTGATAGAGCTCTTCTGTTGAAAGAGGTTGCAATCTCTGCCTCTGAAGAAGATCTTTTGAGATTTGCACATGAGGTTTCCCTATACTCAGGATGTTCCCACCACAAGTAATCCACAATTTCTTGACTGATTTTGAAATATTTAATGATTTTATGCCAGTTGAATTATAAGTATGCTTGTTGAAAGCCATGTGGAATGATGATTCATTGTTGTGCTTATGATGACAGTGTTTCTAATGGTAGCTACGTATTTTGGTGTCTGAGTCATTTGTTCGATTTGGTACATCAGAAAATCGACTGAGCCAGTTATTGCCTGAGTTTAGTGTGCATGTATTTTCTTTTATTCTGTTATTTGCAAAATACAATGTCAACTTTATGCTAGCTTTTCCCATATGTCATATATATGCTAGATTGCAAGCAAGAATGACTCTGTTTGTTATGCTGCCATAATCTTCTGCATTAAAGGAGTAAGTTATGCACCAACAAGTGGCTGGATTAGTAGCATAAAGTTGATCTCCACGTGAACTTTACCTGTAAGGTGAAGGGTTCAAATCCTAGAGTTGTCATTGTTGGGAGGGCTTTACCTGAATGCCACACTTGACCCTAGCATGGGAAACTGCATACTTAAAATAATAAAAAAAAAGGAGTAAGTTATGCTAAATTAACACAGGGAAGTGAATGCTATTAGTGTTCTTTGTTTCCTTGTCACTTCAGGTCGTGTAATTGGGCCAAACAGGCAGTCAAATCCTCTTGCCTGTCAATACACCTCTGTCATGATTTATGTGATTACTTTGCTAAAAGTTTTTAGTAAAGATGCCCTTTTTTTTGGTCTTCCAGGCGTCAAATAACGATTGCAAAGAGATTGATAATGGAAGGAACCAGAGTTTGGAATTCAATTGCACAAAACAACCATGCTGTTCATTGGGAAAATGTAGTTTTTGAGATTGAAGAGCAATTCATGAAGATTGCTTGCTGCAGTAGCAGATCACTCACGGAGCAGGTTTCTTTCATTCATCATCTTCTTCACCTGTCCATGTGAACACACTCTCTCTCAGCTCTTATTGATAGTTGGCTTAGGATACTTAGTTTTTGGCATAATGAACAGCTTCCTGGATAGTTTTTGGCATAATGAACAGCTTCCTGGATACTTTTATTGATAGTTGGCATAAGGTCATATCGAGGAAAGACGCTGCTCTGAGGGACTTGGGGAAACTAACATGAATTTAGGCAGTTTTTCATTTTCCCTTATTTTTTTCCCTTGATTAATTGATTTTTCAATGGATAACCTTCATTGATGGCTTTGATGTGTGAAGCATGTCATTAATCATATTTAAGTAAGAATAGTGAAAAATCTTCAAAGGTGTGACCTATTTTGTGTGTCGTCAATTGTTTCAGGACTTTGAGCTTTTGAGAAGAATTGCTGGATGCCGGGACTACATTGCCCAAGAAAACTTTGAAAAGATGTGGTGTTGGTTGTACCCTGTTGCTTTTGCACTTTCCAGAGATTGGATAAACACAATGTGGAAATCTACATTTCCCAAATGGATCGAAGGATTTATTACAGAGGAAGAAGCAGAATTATCACTTGAAGGCCCTAGAGGCCTTCAAGAGCCTGGAACTTTTGTATTGCGGTTTCCAACTTCAAGGAGCTGGCCCCACCCTGATGCAGGTAGCTTAATTGTGACTTATGTTGGCAGTGATTATGCTGTTCATCACAGGCTGCTTTGCCTTGATTTTATCTACAGGTGTGTTCCTTTTCTTTTTCCTCTCTTTTTCGTTCTTTTCCCTCTTTTTCGTTCTTTAGATTTGAAGTTATTCAATGGTGTTTGGATACAAACAATCAGCTTCTAATTATATAGGGTAACATGAAAATCTATGTAATGGTAATTTTCCAAGAGTGGTGCAGATGAAATAAAGAAAGTAAGAAGACCAAGATGATATGCTCAACTCTAGATATAACATTCTGTAACCTTTGGGTGGTTCTTATTCGCAAAACATGGGATCCTGACTGTCTTTCTGTTAATGTAGTTGTGAGGAAAGCCAGACAAACGTGAAACCGCTACAAGATATGTTGTTGGAGGAGCCTGAGCTCTCTCGATTGGGAAGGCAAGATACTTCGTTCTTTACTTATTTTAAGGCATTGTTCTCTGCTTATTTTAAGGCATTGTTCTCTGCTAATCGATAATTATATATATATATATATATATATATATATATATATATATATATATATATTTTTTTTTTTTTTTTCCCTCTTGAAAATGCAGGACTATGAGAAGTCAGTAGCTTGGATGAGATGTGGCAAAATATCATTTTCTGATTATGGTTTATGACGCTGTGGAGTCGTCATTTGGTAGATTTCTAACACACCCCTGAACTCAGTCGTGTGTTCGGCAATCTCCTCCCCCCACTCCTTTTTGTCTCCATTGGTTTTCTGGTCATCGGAGAAAGCGATAGTTATAGTTGCGTTTCGGCGTTTCTTTATGATGTATATATTTAATTTTACTATTGCACCAATTTGTTCAGTAACCAGTAGAAACAACAACGTTTGTAGTTTTAAGCTCCAGAAGAAAATAACTTAGAAAATATATGAATTTTATTTTTTTTTAGAAAAATAATTTATTTATTATAGAATATAGTGAAATGCTTATAAAAATAATAAATTATGAAGACTATCACGGGTTACTGATGACGTGTTGCGGCCATTATAACGAGAAATCCTAATGTCCCGGATCATTTTAAAATAAAATAAAAAATTATGTGAGATTAGGATATTTAATAAGTGATTTATTATAATAGATTAAATTTAAATAAAAAATTTTAAAAATAATTATCAAAGGGTCCATGTTTGTGGGATGTCTTTATAATTTTTTACATTTTAATAATTTTAAAAATAATTTAGATATTTTTAATTTTAGAAATTAAAAAAAATAATGAACTTCACGTGACTTTGGTGACCAATTTTAAATATTTTTAGATTATAGAATTAAAATAAAGAAAGTTGTTATTTAGACTGACAAAAATATAAATATATAGAATTTTTGTACGACAAAAAAAATCTTGAAATAGGTTACGACCGTAATCGAATTATGCGGACACATGAGATGCATGTTTGCACCAACTTCACGTGAATCCACAGACACTCCACAGCTGTAGCTCTTCCGTGGACAAGACAAAGTCAAATACACTCCCAACTACATGCTAAAGCAACTGTCGGATGGCCCGCCAGTTTTAAAATTCTATTTTATGTAGTTTTAAAATTCTATTTAATAATAATAATAATAATAATAATAATAATAATAATAATAAATCATTGGAGAGTTGAGTAGGACATTGATGAGGTGATAGGATAGTGGCCCGCCAAAAGTCATCAAAATCGGCCAGAGAAAAGTTAGGCATTGAAAGGGCTCTTCAAATTATTACTCTTGACATGTGTCAGATTTTGTATGATTCAAAACCACTTTCTTTCTCCTGCTCACGCAACAGTTGACACTTTCCTTTCACATCTGAGTTGTTCGTGATCTACATTCATTCAAAAGTTTGTATTTTTTTTTTTATTAGTTGATCCTAGTTGGTTCTAAGAGAAAGCTGCTATCTCCCACTTCTTTGGAGAAGCTAAGATATAGATTTCTTTAACCAGAAAGAAGAAAAGAAATTAAACAAAAAAAAAAAATCTAGTGAAGATCATTTTAGCAGACCTTTCAATGTGATTATTCTTACCAGCTGCTGCTTTTACTTACGTAGTATTCTTTCATTTATTAGTTGTCTGAATTCTGCTTTTAAATCCATCGTACTCCTGATAGAATTCTTTATTTATCTTCTGCAACCTGAAAATTTTTCAACTTCTCTGCCAGTAAAAATGGGCAAAGCTCAGGACATAGCATTCTACATCACAGTTTGCTGCATTGCTTTCATTACATCCAAGATAATTATTTCCTTCCTCCTCTACAAGAGATGGAAAAGAAAGCACTTGATGTATGAAGATGGCTTCTCAGGTGACAGTAAGTTTTGGCTTATTGATTTGCTTCAAATGTAGAACCAACAAAAGCAATGATTACTCAAGAAATGTTTCCTTCTTGCATTTAATTACAGGAGGGAAGCTGGTTTTGTTCAAGTCTGCAACAATGCAGCAGCCTCTATCGTCTGATGTGTTGTTGAAGAAAACTTTGAAATTGAGCAACAAGGACATCATTGGCTCTGGAGGGTTTGGAACTGTTTACAGATTGACCATAAATGATTCCGTGGCCTTCGCTGTCAAGAGACTAAACAGGGGAAGTGCAGAGAGAGATCGAGGTTTCGAAAGAGAGTTGGAAGCTATGGGAGATATCAAGCACAGGAATGTTGTCACTCTTCATGGATATTACACTGCACCTCACTACAATCTTCTCGTATATGAGTTAATGCCAAATGGAAGTTTAGATGCAGTTCTGCACGGTAAGTTTCATGAACGCAATTTGTTGTTTTCTGGGGTTGTTTCATGCTAAAATGGATTATTGTTCAGGGAGATCAAAGGAGAAGAAGGATTTGGACTGGGAATCCAGATATAGGATAGCACTAGGTGCTGCAAGAGGCATTTCATACCTGCATCATGATTGCATCCCGCACATAATTCATAGAGATATCAAGTCTAGTAATATATTGCTGGATCAGAAAATGGAAGCTCGAGTATCTGATTTCGGATTGGCTACCTTGATGGAACCTGATAAGACTCATGTATCAACATTTCCAGCAGGGACTTTTGGATACTTGGCTCCTGGTACCACCAAAAATTATAATTGAAAGTCAGCCTGATCTCTCTTTTTCTTGTGATCCCTTAACTGATATCACAATTATGTTTAATTTTCTGCAGAGTACTTTGATACAGGGAAGGCAACTGCAAAAGGAGATGTTTATAGCTTTGGAGTTGTTCTTTTAGAACTTTTGACTGGAAAGAAACCCACAGATGACGCATTCTTTGAGGAAGGGACTAAGCTGGTGACATGGGTAAGTCCTGAAATTGTCTGCAAATGCCAAATAATGGATTTACGGATAGTTTTTTACTTGGTTATTTCCGCTAAAGTTGAAACCTAAAACAGGTCAAGGCAGTTGTTGAAGATAAGAGGGAAGAGCACGTAGTTGACAATAGCCTGAAGTGTGGACCGATCGATGAGATTAATAATACATTCAGAATTGCGTTTATGTGCCTTGAACCAGAGCCCTCTATGAGACCTACCATGGCTGAGATAGTCAAGATGCTTGAGCAAGTAAAATCAGACAAGGCTGTAAATGATTCTTTTAGTAGTTTGCTTATGGGTTGATACTTTTCAAAGCAAAGTTGATTGTACTTGAACAGAATCTTAACAAATTTTCTTTGGGGTAGATTTCATTTAAAAAAACAAATACAGAAATTTTAAAGAAGATGAGATATGGAGCTCTGAAACTTTAAACAAGATTGATCAAAACTAGAGTAATCAAGAAGTTAAATACAGCGTTGAAGATACATCAGCTTGAATAAACTAAATGCATCAGTCAGACGACAAACTTCAAGAAACCAAAATCATAGTGTGAGCTTCAGAGTTGTTGCCAGCCCATTGGCGACCGAAGCTTTCAATGAAGGAGAAACTGGAGCATCTCCAAAAAACACATCAAAAAGGGCAAAAGTGACATTTGCCGACTCAATTGTAGCATCCACACCAGATGGTATCCCATCTGATGAGACAGAGATCTGAAAATTTACAAACCAGCGATCTGAATGAAAATACAGGAAGGGAGAAATTGAAAAGGATAAAAGGAATTGAAACAAAAATGAAAATAATAACGCTATCATAATAAACATGAATTGAAGTGTGCTTTTCCTATGTCCGCCAACTTCAAACTTACTAGCATTTTTAAGGGATCCAACCATGTCAAATATATGAATGTCCCTTTCTTAAGAGGTCGACCTTGGAAGATACCACGAAATGTGGACAAAGCAGATTCATCAACTGAAGTGGGTGCTTTGATTCTTGGGGAGATGGCATCATTCAGGGCATCCCAAAAAGTTTTACCGTCAACATCTCTTACCAGTATTATTTGTAGTGACTTTTCCGCAGTAGCTACACTTAATGAAAGTGGTATTAGCAAAATCATCTACTTTCCCACTACAAAAGCAGTAAACATGGGAATGAATTTGTTACCTTGAAAAATTGAGCTGAACAAATCTGGATTCTCCTGAATCTCAGCAGCTGATTGCCCTTTCCAAGCATTCAACGTGTTTAAGATGGATTGATTAACATATAGTCCTGCAGCATAGACCTTAACACCAATGATTGCAAAAACCTTCTCTCTGTATCCTGAAATTTATTGCAGACCACAAAAAATTTCATGCAATCTACAACTATAATCTAAGAACTCATGACATAGATCTTAACACTAACAATTGTCAAAACATTCTTCCTAAATCCTGACATTTATTGCACGCAATTGAAGCAATGATGCTAGCTAAATTCAAGCAACAAGCCAAGTAAACCTAAGGACTTCATACTAGTTTAAATATTATTTGCATAACCATCAAGAGTCAAACGTAGTATTTGCTTAGCTCAAAAATACATCAGCTATTAAGATTGGGAAGATGTTTCCTTTTATCTACCAGGGGGAAAAAATTCCTTCACATTATCCCCAGTCCCCACAAACCTGTTTGCCTGTGCTGTTAAATACATCACACTTGGCGATGATAGTAATAATATTGTTATGAAAATAACCTGACAAATTTGAAGAAAACAAAATTTAAGTAGTTTGGCAAAAGCCTACTCCACAACAATCCACTATCAAGAAAAAAAATAATTACAACCACTAACATCTCTCAAACACTGTCAGTCACAAACTTTTAATCACTTGGATTTCTAACTCACCACACACATAGAATTGCCTTGCAATTTTAATGTCACTACCACTGCACACACGCTGAACAAAACTTTCTCAAGATGCCAGCTCTCTAATTGCTGCACACCTTCAAGAAAGGAGAAAATCTCCTTTTACAGGCACATGGCATGGTGACCTAACCACGTTCTAGTTAGATTTTGACTTAAAAAACCAAGACAGAATTATTTTAATTCTTTTCTTTTTTTTTTCTTTAACTTCCTAAATAAATTTTAACTCTAATTCCTAATCTTATTTGGACTTGGACTCAACAAATAGTAAGAGCTTTTACAGATATACAGCTGGCATCCTAGCACATTTGTATGCTTCATAATTTCAATCCATAGATACTTCCTTTCTGGCACAATTTTAGTATGATATGATAGCAACTGACCAGTTCCAAGTAGTGATAATGAACTCGAGCAACCCGGCAAACTTAAAGATGTCTGAAATTTCACATTGGTTGCGGGTTCCTGTGTGTACTCTGCACTTCCAACTGCAGCCATTGGTTAAAATTAGAGGGGAAATTATTCAAAATATCTTCATGGATAAAAATAAAAAGTAGATTTAGAAAATATATCATCAGGATGTTTTTTTTTCCCTCCATATACTTTCCAATCGTCTATATTAAAATCTAACACTAACTGAAAGTGAAAAGTGGCCAGAATTTAAGCAATATTAAACACTGATTACAATCTGAAACCATTCCTCATCTGTTAATGTTCATTGTCCATTTTTATTTTGTTAATTGATGGGAAAAACAAAAGGGAAGTAGCTGATCATTTTCCATGAATGGAAAAGATAAAGTCAGGAGGCAGGGTGGAATCAGAGATCAATCAAGTTCTTGTGCAAACAAAAACACCAAATTGCGTGAATCAACAAAACGTGAAAAATATTTTCCTTTTTACTCTGCTAATTCAACAAAAAGTTATCATTAGAAACACAAACTTAGATATTTTAACATGTCAAATTTGCCAATCTGAAATGTAAAAAAATTTCCAATATTGATGTTAAAGAGAGTGCATTGACCACGTATAGATTATTTAAGACATCATGACAATGCTTTGAAGACGCGTGCTTAAAACTTCCTTGAACGTATCAATTAGGTCATTTTGACAACTACATTATTAAGTGATGCAAGTTCCATAAACAGCTTCCTTCAAGAACAAAGAATGCACATCTCAGTGCTATTATTATGTTCACAACTTCAATCCTCAGCAACATTATTATTCAGGTACGCAATGTAATTGTGTGTTTGGGCACACCTTAGAACAGTATATGACTCAACTTATTTGGGTATATAACAGATAACAAATTGCTTAAATTAACTAGGCGGGTTGACTGTAAACTAATGTCCAAGAGTGAGCAGAAAAACATGCCTATGACCATAATTCTTTGGAAGAATTAATGTAGCAAAGTCAGCGGCAAGGACACATTTGGCTGTATAGTCTGCAGGGCCTTCCATAACCCACTGCCAAAAAGGAGGAAAAAAAGAAAAGGTTGTAACATATTCTTTCACCTAATTTATCATTTCCATTTCATCACGTTGGTGCTCCTTTTGGAATTCGGCAACAGTCACAATTGTAATGGCATCCACTTTGAAAATGAAGACAATTTTTCTTCTTAATGTCAAGTATTTATCTCAAGTTTCAACAATGAGAAAACTTTCAGAAAAGTGTCTTAGATTTGATAATTAAGTCAATACACTTCCATACATTAGTTAAAATTTTCAAACTTACTCCACAAGCTGTTCCCCATTCTCTAATTTTTGAAATTTCACCATACTATCCAAAGCTGTTCCCCATTCTTTACCAAGATTAACAGGATTACCATAAATGATAAAACCCTTCTTCGTGCATAGATACAAATGCGAAACTAAAATAATTTTTATCAAACAAAAAGCAATCTTGGAAGAAGTTTATGAAATTTACCTGAGGAAGATGAAGAAGAAGCTTTCAAATAGAAATGGGTGTGATCCTTATGGAGACAGGATAAGGATAAGGGCAAGAAAGAGTGGACTTCGTAGAATGGTACAGCTGGATTTGGAGATTTTCTTGGAAAACTAATTCTGGGATTTGAATTCCAGGTGGCAAACCACGTTGGTGTAGAAATTGTTCCAAACATGTTCTTGTTCTACTCCAAAAGAAGAAGAAGTTCAGAGTGGAAGCAGCCTTCAAAGAATAGGGAGTGTAACACTACTGCAATTAGCTTCTGGTTTATTCCTTACACAACAGTCAACACAACACTACAGTATATATCAAAATTGTTTAGAAATAATAACATTGCTCTCAAAGAAAATGTTTAGAAATAAAGCCCAAATTCCCAACTGTTATCTGATGCTGATTAATTTTGTTTAAAGTTTTTTTTTTTCCAGCAAGTTAAGAATTTTTATCTTATAAGATAAACAAAATTATGGGGTCACATCTTAATAAAAAAAAAATAATTATTATTATATTATATTTATTATTTTTTTCTATTTTAATGAAAATTTTAAAGTATATTATTTATTTTTACATAAACCAAATACTTGTTAATAAAATTTCTTAGTAAAGTAAATTTAAATAATATATTATCAATATTTAAGATGGGTTGGACTTTGATAATTTAATTTAATGTTGGATTTCAATTTTATAAATTAGACATCCTTTCATATAAATTATTAATTAATATAAACATATATAATTCTATTAATAAATTTTAAAATATTATATTAAAAAATTAAATATTTCATACCTCTATATTAAATTTGAGTAATATTAATTTTCAGATGAATATAAATGAATTTCAATTAAGTTTAAAAAAAATTAAATATTTAAATTATTAATTAAATTTTACAATTATTTTATCTGTTGTTTTCCTTAATTCACAAAAAATTTGCAAAGATTCTAATTTGTTTACATATATAATTAAATAAAAAATGGAGAGATATTTAGAGCATATAATTTTATTGTTCTTTATACTCATAACACATATAGGTTTTGGGTGCAGTTATGGAAAGTTGACTTCATACAAGAATAACTTAATAATTATTAAATTAAATATTTATATTTAGATTTGTATATTCATTAAATATACTTTAATTAATTTCATATAAATATCAATATAAATATTTAATTTAATAATTATTAAACTCATCTATATATTAGTAGAGCTATTCTACCCTATTTCACCCCACTCAATTAAAAAAAAATCTTATATACATTATATTTGTCACGACCCAACCTATAGGCCCATTGGGCCCAAATTTTTTGACTCAAATACTCAATTCCTCCACATACTCATCAACATAAAATAAATGGGAGCTCCTCATCCAATCCATCAACATGCATAACATATTTAAGTTTCAACATGATAAAAATATTAAATTCAAATAAATAACACATGCGGAAATTCAAGGAGTAATTAAAATTACACAAACATTGAAAAACAACAAATATCCTAAATTTTTGGAGTAAAATATCAATCTTAACTATAATCTCTATAACTATGAGTGAAATGCAACATTAACATCATATTCACATCATAGCATCAAAAGGTAATTTGGAGCACTCACGCACTGCATCAATCATAATATATTGGGTCTCTTAAATATCCATAGTCCACACCACATCACTATGAATGCAACATAAATCGTGCCTAGAGTTTAACTACATAAATATATTCATATAAGTGATGCATGGGCAAATTATAATTAAAATTAATATTTTACTATTACATTACATCTAATTAATACAATCGACTCAATACAAACAAAGAAAAAGACCAAATGGCTATATTCACAATCCATATATCCAATCATATCGCCCATCAAATCAATTATCCATCAAATTTCAATTTAGTCCTTATTATTGATCATTTTTGCAAATTATAAAACATATTACTAAGCTATTGCAAAAGAATCGTAATTTTCTAAGCTACCACGAATATTTTTTTTAATCCTATTTAAGCACTAGAAAATTACGAAAACAAGGTTGACAATGGGGTAGGCAAAATCTGTTGTCGGAAAATTTTGAAATTAATATCCAAATCTTGTAGATGATTTTAGACAAATTTTGAAAAAATTCGACTCCAAATATATTTTTAGTTTTGCCACGTGGTTTTTAAATTAATTTTTAAAAATCATCAAAGTTTATATTTTTTTTAAAATCCGAAAAATCTCAAAAAAATTCCTAAAATTTAAATAAAATTTAAATATCAAAAATACTCATAATTAATAAAATT
The DNA here is from genome assembly GCF_030052815.1 of Hevea brasiliensis. Lineage (NCBI taxonomy): Eukaryota > Viridiplantae > Streptophyta > Magnoliopsida > Malpighiales > Euphorbiaceae > Hevea > Hevea brasiliensis. Next base: position 63,195,540 of record NC_079507.1, on the reverse strand, counting down.
TTGGGGTGTTACAATATTTAATTTTTTATATGACCTCACTTCACTAAAATAATTCTTTTACTTCAAACTTTTTTAAATATTATTATATTTAATAAATTTAGACTTATTGTTTTGATAATTATTATATTTATTATTTTATACTTATTATTTTGATAATTGACATGTAATATATGAAAATTTTAGTGTATACATAAATTTGTTTACTTGTGAATTTGAGTTGATAATGTAATTATAAGTATTGAAAGTGTATTTTTGGTGATAAAGATTGTGAAGACTTGATCGAGAAATTGAATGAAAGATCAACCGTTGACTGATTCTTTGATTACATTTGTTGAAGGATATTTTTTATAGTATTAATAATAAAGTAATCAAGTACCATTTAAAAAAAAAAATAAAAATTTAATGAGGAAAATTGTAAAAATAAGTTATATGAAGAATTTATTGTTTTATGAAATGATTTTTTTTTCCTCAATTATTGCTACATATTACAATTTCATGCATTATTATATTTTTTTTCTCAATAAATAATTTATTATTATATAAATTACTTTCTTTTTGGGAAAATAAAATTTTTATTGATCCACTAACTTAATTACTTGGCTGCATATAAAGTCGAGCTCATATTAAATACATTCATGAATTTTTTCACGAATGGTAAGAGATGAACTCATTTATGTGAGTGAATAAATTTTCTAAATGTATTTAATAATTCCCCTAAAAAATACAATTGTAAAATGTTAGAATATATTTAATTTTAGTCTTGAAACAAGGTGTGTAAGTGAATTATTATGAATTTAATATATAATTATGTGAGACTCATATATTTAATAAATGAATTTTATCATATATTTTACATATTGACTCGATGATGAACTGAATTTAAGTAAAAAAAATCTGCACGTAATATATTTCTCGAAGTATGTGAATATGGTGAGCTAGTTTGGAATAATTTATTTATCTTTATTTTAATAATAATTAGTTTATTTTTTTAATTTAGACAACATTTTAATTTTTTCGTAATTTGTAATTTAAAATATAGTAAAAATGATAGTTAGTTGATTCATTTTTTATAAGAAATAAATTAATCCTTGATATCTATTTTTTTAATTAATAAAATAATTTTTTATTAAAATCTATCATTAATAAATTAAAAAATTATAACAATTTTGTTACATTATGTCACGACCCAACCTATGGGCCGGACCGGCACTAGGACCTGGGCCAGCCTAAAGCCCCCGAAACCCGTAGTAAGCCTAACTATTCCTCAACCCATAACTAGGCCCACAATTTAGGCCCAATATGCATATAAAATAATTGAAATTAAACTGTTATAATTTTGTTTCGGGCCAACTTAGCCCAGTAATTATCAGAAATTAAAATTAGGGGAGCCCAGCTCAACCATGTTACATCATTTACAAACTATTTAAAACTCATAAAAAATTTGTATTTATTAATATAAAAACTTAAATTCATGCAATCCCTAATAGAATTAATGCTACTACTAGTACATGTGGAGTCCTAAATTATAAATTTAGAGAATAATAATATAATTAAGTAATCTTTTCATAACCTGCGAGGAAAGGGACAGGTTATTCTGAAAAAGGTCTCCTCCTGTAGCCTGGAAAAATATGGTGAACAGGAGTGAACGTTCGACTCAGAGAGTAAAATATCAATTTTAACCATAATCTCTATAACTATCTAAAACTAATGCACCTTGTAGAGTGAAATGCGACATCGGCAATATTTTCACATCATAACAGCAAAAAGGTAATTTGGAGCACTCACACACCCGATAATGTCAAACAATACATATATGGGAGCTGATCCCCTATACAGCTCTCTTAATTCAAACTGTGCCAGCGAAGAACTCAAGCTCGGACTTCCACTTAATAAACCAAATCGGGGTCCCAGCTAAGAACTCAAGCCGTGTCTACCCCGAAGGACTGGGTCCCAGCGAAGATCTCAAGCCGTGTCTACCCGTCCTGTCCATAGCCAACACCACACCACACGCACGCCAACTCACGCACACTGCTCCAAATTACCACAACAACATCCATGACATTTTAACAATTATGAATGCAACATAAAACGTGCCTAGTGTTTAACTACATAGATACATATTTATAAGTGATGCATGGGCATGCTTGAACATATAATAATATCGAAATTACAATTAAAATTAATATTTTACTCACAGTACACCGATGATTATTGTGGCTGCTAGATGCAGGAAAATAGCTGACATTGATCACCTAATAATTAAATTATAATTTATTAGTACTAAGTCAAAATAAAACTCTAAAGAGGCAACAGACATTAATTGCATGAAATTTTGGTGAGTTCCTATTCCTAGGACCTACCCAACCTGCAAAAGACTTCAAAATACACTTCTATATCTGCCAATCACACAATCACAACTCAATCATGTCACAAGGCCCCTCCTGGGCCCACCTCAAACAGTTAACAATCACAATTCAAAAAAAATTACAATTTAGCCCATATAATTAGCCCTTTTGCAAAAACTATCTAAACGAGCTCTAAAAATTTTAAAATTTTGCCCCGCTGTCCTTAATAATATTATAAGGCTATTGCAAAAGGAATTATAATTTTTCGATCATCCACGAATATTTTATGAATTTTATTCTAAATCGATATTAGCCGAAAATGAGCAACTTGGAGTTCGAGTTTACCTATGCCAATTCTGACACCTGGAACTCGTCCAGAATGTCTGAAAATGCTAGGATTAACTGTAATATAGACTATGTTATGAGACGGGCTGCTAGGCAGCCGGATCTGACTGAAAACGCGGTCCCGGAGCCGGTGAGCTATCTTTGATCCGATTGTACCTAAATTAAGTCCAAATTGTGTTAATAATTATCATAAAATTATTTTTAAACTTTGGGAATCGAAAAAATTAGAAAATCTCACCAAGCGATCTGGATCGTCTGATTATCGCCTTTTTCAAACGGTGTCCGATCGGCGGGACCAGTCCTATCTCGAAGATCTCGTCGTCCTGAGTCCATCGGTGGCCTCGGATTTTCGATCCGATGGTCGGATCGCCGAAAAAATGGCCGAAAAGCCACTGACGTCGCTTTCTCTCTTTTCGTTTCTTGCCGGAAAACTCCATTAAAACCGACGATTCTTGGTCGGACGAGGAACCCTGTGCTACCAGAAGCTCACTGCCGGCGTCCCTTGTCTTCCCGTCATCAGAGATGGCCGGAAATGGCTTTGGATGGTCCTCGCCGTCGCTCTCTCTCTCTCTTCGGTTCTTGTCGCCGCAGCCGTCTTTCGTCGCCGTTTCCCGTCCCTAGTGGTCGGCCGGTCACGCTGAAGCCGCTAGGGTGGTCACCGGCAGCCGGTCCCTTGCCGGCAAGAAGAAAATGGGAGGGAGGAGGAGAGTCGGGGAGAAAGAGAAGGAGAGTTGGGGGGGGGGGGTCTGCTGCGTTTTTCAATTTCTGGGTTTTTTTTTTATCTTTTAATTACATTATTAGTCCCTCAACTTTTTAGGGGTTTACAATTAGGTCCAAAATAATTTTTATTATGTTAAAATTTAATAAAATTCTAGAAATGATAAAAATAAATATAGTCTAGGAAAATTTAATTATTTTATTCTCATTTACTAAATTAACTTTAATTAATTTATTAATTATTACTTTATTATTATTATTATTATTATTATTATTATTATTATTAAATTTTTGGGTTGTTACACGTTACACTTCATATATTAATATTTTTTTATTAAAAAAAAGATATTAAAAAAATATGATTTAATATGAGGATTAAATTGTAAAATATATTTTTTAAAAAGAAAATAATTGTGAAAGCTAGTCACAACACGAGACAAAGTCGCATCACGAGCCGACTTTTCCTTAGTCTGCCCTTCTAGTTCCCAAAAAGATCCCGCTTCATAACGGCTCTACAATCAATATAGCCGTTGTAAGCTGCGGGCTTTTAAAACCACGCCCACTTGTTTTCTTCAGAACTTACAAAGAAACCAAAATCATTGTTGCTTTCCATCCTTACACAAAGTACATCTGCAGAAAAGCAATGGGTAAAGCACTGCCTGCGCTCCTCTTCTTGTACTTCATTTCAGGTATAATCATCATGCCTACCCAGTTTTCAGTTTCCTGTAAAAATAGTACAGTGTGATCTAGTTTCTCTTATGGCTTCTAATTGCTTTAATATCTGTTTGCAGTTGGAAAGTTGGTCACAGCTAATAATTGTCAGCAGGTACAAAAATACAATCTGCTTCATTACAAATTAATCAGATAAAGTGAATCATTGTTGAGAGAAAATTTTCTATTCGATGAAATTGCAGAAAACTTGGTGTGTAGCCAAGCCATCTTCAGACCAAGCAACTTTACTGGCAAATATTAACTATGCATGCTCTCAAGTTGATTGCAGAATTCTGCAGAAGGGTTGTCCTTGCTTTTCTCCAGATAATCTCATTAACCATGCCTCCATAGCCATGAATCTCTACTACCAGTCCAGGGGAAGGAACAAATGGAATTGCGATTTCAGGAACTCTGCTCTCATTGTCATCTCTGATCCCAGTAAGTTGATTCGTTACACATTCTTATAATGAAATTGTTTTTATATTCACTGAAATCGGTTTCGAGTTCGAACCGTAATTGGAGCCTGATTAACTTCTTTTTCAATTTGCAGGTTATGCTGATTGCATATATGCATAATGTGATTTGCCCGTGAAAAGTTGTAGAAGCTTTTGGCTTGGTTTTTGAATATTGTTGCAGAATAGTGTAGTCTAATTCTAATATGCAATCTTTTGCCTAATTTAGTTAAGTTCTGTCTGTGTAATTGTCACTCAAAGGAAAATGAAAGATAATTTACTGTTGCAGTGCCTGGAACGAAAACCACAGGAACAGACTACTAAAATTCCACGGCTTTTTACAACTTCTTTTTAACAGATCATATATTTCATCTATAGAATATAGAAAACATGGTTTAAGCTCGCTAAACAAATAAAGCTATAATAAACCAATTCAAAAGACCCAAATCCTAAATAAAATGGATTCCTAGGCTACTGGGTATGATCCGAAAATAATCTACTGCAGCCATCGATGCCGACTTCACTTTAGACTTCGCCATCTATCTTCACCGGCCTTGAAAACGGTGGATTTGCAAGACAGCTTGACAATGACACGCAGGGGAAGAATCGCCATAGATATAGCAAGTGCTTAAGCACCTAAACAACCCAAAAAAGAGAATTAATTAGAAATCAAAATACTAAAAAGTTAAATTTATATGTTATTTATATACTTTAATTATCCAAGTTTATTTATTTTTTTAATGAAATTCAGTTATTATTGATTATTTATTTATTTTTAATAAATAATAATAATTACGGTAATACCAACATATGATGCGTATTTTTTTTAATGTGACAAAAAAATGTAATATAAAATTTTATTTAGTAATTTTGCAGATTTTTTTCTTTATAATTAATTTTTGTCAAAATTAATTTTTGGACTTTAGGACAAAATTAATTTTTCTTTATAATTTAACACAATTTTATTTTTAATAGTAATTTAAAAAAAAAATTCTGGCATTGGCTTGACTCCCTTGATTTCGTCCAAAAAAAAAAAAAAGAGAGAGCTTTTATTTTTTAAAATATTTTCACAATTTTATGTACTAATATAATTTTTCTAAAATACTAATTTAAAAAATTTTAATTTTTTTAACATGCTTGATATAAAATTTTTTACCTGATTTTTAATTTAAAAATCAAATAATAATAAAATTCTCAGATTAATAATCAAATTTTTGGCCAATATCTAATTGAGTAAAAATATTATTTAGTCTATAAAGTACATATGATAATTGTAACACCCCAAAATTTTAAATTTTATTATTTTATGAGTATTATTGATATTTTAATTTTATTTAAATTTTAAGAAAATTATTTGAAATTTTTCGGATTTTAGAAATCGGGTTCGATTTTCCGAAAACATAAACTTTGATGATTTTTAAAAATTATTTTAAAGACCACATGGCAAAACTAAAAATATATTTGGAGTTTACGAAATTTTTTGAGTTTTCTGGAATTTTTTCGGAATTTTTGGATCTCATTTTAGGTCCCAAGGCAGAGTAAAAATTCAAAATTTTCTATTCCGAATCGAACCGGACCGAATCGGACCGGTCGAATCGGACCGACTCCTTTTCTTCTTCTCTTTTCTTCCGCGCGTCCCGACCTTTCTCCCCTTCTCTCCCTTTTTCTCTCTCCTCCCTCCTCCCCTTGCCACCTCCCCCACCTCCACCACCCGTAGTCCAGTCCACCGCTTAGAAACGCCGGAAAGCGGCGTCAGAAGTGGAAGCGGCCGTTTCTTCGGGTCAAAATCTGACCGATCCAGCCACCAATCGAACCGGGTCTTGTGTCTAAACTCATCTACTCGTTTAGAGCTTTCCATAGACACCAAGAACACTGAAATCCGTCAAGCGGTTTGTTCGATTTTTGCCCGGGAAGTTTTTAACCCATTTCGACTTTTAGGCTAGATTTCTCGCAAACCGTGAACCCCACGAGAAAATCGAGAGTACCAGAGCGCTCCACTCGTCGAGAGCTTCGCGGCGACATAAATTTCGAATTTTTTCGACACCGTTTTTCGGTGGGTCCCACGGAACAGCGATATTTTTCGAGCATTTAATGAGCTTAGTAAATTCTGAAAAATTTATGTAATAACTCAATTGTTATGGGCTTCGTGTAGGTATCTTCAATTCGAGGAAATTCGATTGTCGTGTCAGTGAATTCCGGCGAATGCACCGTTACCAGAAAAGTCTCCGAATTGGATTGAGGTTTTGGCTACCCCACCATTGTCAAACATCCCAAGGGCGTCCCCGGAGTCGGAATCGGCAAAGGTAAACCCGAACCTTGCTTTTTCGTAATTTTCTAATGCTTAAATGAGATTAAAAATCCATAAAATATTCGTGGTAGCTCATAAAATTATGATTCTTTTTGCAATAGCCTAGTAATATTGCTAAGGACCACGGGGCAAAGTTTTAAAATTTTTAGAGTTTGTTTGGGTAGTTTTTGCAAAAATGATCAATTATAAGGACTAAACTGAAATTTTACATATTGTGATGGATGACTGATTTGATGGGCCCAGGAGGGGCTGTGTGATGTGATTGAGTTGTGGATATATGGATTTGTGGATATATAAGTGTGTTTTGAGCCCTTTTGCAGGTTGGGTAGGTCCTAGGTATAGGGGAGACTCTGCCGGATTTTCGGCACGACTTAGAACGTATTTGGTCTTTTCTTGATTTGTATTGAGTCATTTGTATTAAATAATTGTAATGTAAATTGTCGGGTGAGCGAATGACCTTCTTCCTCCGCCCGGTACACGATGGCCGTTGTCAGTCTGTGAGTAAAATATTAATTTTAATTGTAATTTCGATATTATTATATGTTCAAGCATGCCCATGCATCACTTATATGCATATATTTATGTAGTTAAACTCTAGGCACGATTTATGTTGCATTCATAACTGTTAACGTGCTATGGATGTTGTTGTGGTAATTTGGAGCAGTGTGCGTGCGTTGGCGTGCGTGTGATGTGGTGTGGACTATGGACAGGACGGGTAGTCACGGCTTGAGTTCTTGGCGGGACCGATCCCGGGGTAGTCACGGCTTGAGTTCTTCGCTGGGACCCGATCCTTCGGGGGTAGTCACGGCTTGAGTTCTTCACTGGGACCCCGATTTGGTTTATTAAGCGAAAGTCCGGCTTGAGTTCTTCGCTGGCACCAGGTTGGATTTAAGAGGGCTGTATAGGGGATCAGCTCCCATATATTATGATTAATGTTACAGGGTGCGTGAGTGCTCCAAATTACCTTTTTGATGTTATGATGTGAAAATGTTGTTGATGTTGCATTTCACTCTACAGGGTGCATTAGTTTTAGATAGTTATAGAGATTATGGTTAAAATTAATATTTTACTCTCTGAGTCGAACGCTCACTCCTGTTCAATATTTTTTTCCAGGCCACAGGAGGATATTTTTGAGGTTAACTCTTTTTCTCCTCGTCATGTAATGTATTAATGTCTTTATAAGCCTGTTAACTCTAGAATTTCCGCATGTGTTAGAAGTATTTATTGAATTGGGTCTGTAATATAAATTTCTTCCTTTGGACCTGTAAACTTATTATTGTATGCATGTTTGATGGACTTGATGAGGGAGCTGAGCTCCCATTTATCTTTATGTTGATTTGAGTATGTGGAGGGTGAGCTGAGCTCCCCAATTGATGATATATTTTGTTTACAGGTCGGGTGAGTCAAAAACTCCCCATTGAAAGGTCCACTTTATGGCTGGACTCTGTCCGGTTGATTTATTGAAATTGGGCCCAAATGGGCCTTAGAGTTGAATTAATGAATAGTTAGGCTTACTACGGGCCTTGGGGGCTTTAGGCTGGCCCAGGTCCCAGTACTGGTCCGGCCCATAGGTTGGGTCGTGACAAATGTGGTATCAGAGCTTAGGCTCCAGATTCATAGGGAATAATTGTCCAAAGTGTTGGGAAGGGTCTACTAGGAGTCACATGCGGAAAAATAGGGTCCACATTCGTCTTGCATTGTCATCTTTGCTTCTAGTTTCTGCTTCATATAATTATGTATAAATATGAGTCTATAGAGCTGTGTAACATGCTGTTTTGAATTTTGTGGGCTAATGCTGCTGAATTTCAGGAAAATGCGTAGAAGCAGGAGAGCTGCCACTGCACCAGAACCAGATGTGCCTGACGAGGTGTCAGCACAGGATGAGGCGCCTGCCCCGAGGAGGCGGGGTAGGAGGCCTAGAGCTGCTCAAGTAGAAGAGCAGCTGCCAACAGTTCAGGATCAGTCTTTTATGGCACAGGGTCCCATGGACCCCATGGCAGCTACTCTAGCTGGGTTGCAGAGAACCATCGATATGATGGCGCAGTATATGGTCCACCCTCCACAGCAGCAGCAGTCCACCGCACCAAGAGGGGAACCTTACAAACAGATAATCAATTTTAAGAAGTTGGTGCCTGGTACTTATGATGTGTCAGACGATGCATATCGGTTTTTGGATTCCTGCATGTGCATGAACAGAGTTGCGATTGGTGATAGAAGACTTATAGAGTGTATGCAGCATGTCATGGGGCCTATGCCTAGACAATGGATGAATGACTACATATTACCTCGGATGGAGGGTTTGTCATGGACTCAGTTTGTGGAACTGTTCATCAATCGGTTTGTGCCAGAAAGCTTCAAAGATCAAAAGCAGTGGACCTTTGAGGCCTTAAGACAGAATGGCAGGTCTGTAGATGAATATGCTATAGAATTTTTGGAATTGAGCAGATATGCCCCTACAGCAGTAGCTATAGAAACTATGAAGGTGAAGAGATTCCTAAAGGGGCATGACAGGAGGTATG